>NC_056730.1:723110210-723292710 GCF_019279795.1 Protopterus annectens | reverse complement strand
ATAGGCCCTAGGGCCAATAGTCTAGTACCTACTTATGAACCTATTAAATATACTAACTCCGAGATCGTACTTACGTGAAGAGAATGGTAATGTTCCCGTTCCACACTGTATAGGGAACTACATTACCGTTATCTTCACTGTACAGCGATCTTGGAGTTAGTATATTTAGGTTGTAGGGGGTGTGATGGGTGCAGGGGGACTTGCACAATCTCGACATTATGGGGTTGAGATTGAGAAGTGGACCCAAATATATATATATATATCTATATCTATATATATATATATATATATATATATATATATATATATATATATCTATATCTATATATATATATATATATATATATATATATATATATATATATATATATACACACACATACATACATAGCCTCCACTGAAAAATAGGTTTATCCCAGTCAGTCAGACTTTCTCATCCCATTGTACCTGATGCTAATAAACAGCTTATTTTTATTTATTTATTTGCCATTTGTTAACCGGGTTAGTCTGGCTAGGCAGATGCCCTTTTTCAGCAGAGACCTGAGGAGAAAAGCTCCAAATACAAAATTAAAATTGTTACAATGAAAATATAGATAAAACTAAAAACATCCAAGGAGAATATGATTCATCTAATACAAGCTTTGTAAAAGATACACAATCTTAAAAATACATGTATTGAAATGTCATACACTAACAGGTTGGAGATGAGGGAAGGAAAGACTAGGACAGAGGCAAATGTTAGGTATAGAGTGGAGTGTATTTTATGTATTATTTTATTTAATGACATTTACATACCAGGAAAGTCCAACTGGATGGGTGCCCATTTTTCAGTAGGGGTCCAGGGAGAAAAGTTCCAAAGTATTACAAAACATTTTAAGAACAAAAATTGTACAAGTTTCAAAAATAATAAAAACATCTACATTTTAACTAATTATACCAAATCAGGTATAATGTGAAAACATTAGTTAAAATGGATACTACCAGTTTAGAGAAATTTAAGATAAGTTAGCATAATATAAACAGGAATTGCAATGTAAAGTAAGAGGAAAAAAACAGATTATGGCATAGTTAGACAAAGTCATGGGAGAGAAACTGATTACAGTTAGGAGATGAGTAATGAAGGGGTTGTAAGGTGGTATAAGGAAAAATCAGTGTGTTTGTTCATATTTAGGAATATAGTTTATCCTGGGTTTGAGCAAGAAAAGAGCCAGATTTTGACTAGGAATTCTTTCTAGAATGGTTTTAATGGACTGCAGGGAGGATAATGAGCTTCTGGATATAGGTAAGGAGTTCCAGGCCTTGGCAACATGGATGAGAGTAGACCATACCCAGCAGATTTGATAGGTTTGTGGACAGACAGAAGTTTTTGGTCATTCGGTCATAATGACCGAGTGGGAACATAGCTGTGTAGAATAGTGCTTATGTATTTAAGCATTTTGCATAGCAACTTCATCTTTAATAGTCTGTATTGCTTTTAAGTCTACATGTCCTCCCCGTGGTTAGGTGGCCGTTCGAAACCGGGAAAAGCCAAAAGACAACAACAACATTGCTTTTAAGTAACAAAGTTCCGAGGGTACCAGGAACTGTATAATATGTTATCATTTTATCAGCAAATTTGGAGGAGCAAACCTTTGTTCTGTACACCTAGGGCACTTGCTTTATTTCTTTTTATTTGTGATTTATTCATAGCTTGTGAGCAGGACAGAAACAAGCTTAAGAAATTTTACCAGACTCTGTGCATTTGAACGGGACATACTTGGTCTCTTATCAATGCTGAACAGCATATATCTTGGGCAGGGTCACTCTGCAGGAGTTGGTTAAAGCTTCAGAGCATGATTATGTTAGCATATGATACCAGAGAAATTAATGCTCCAATACAAACAAAGGGGCATTACAAATGAGTCTCATAACACCTAGAAGCTGAACTTCTCTCAAACATAATGTAAGATCTTCACCATTCATTGATGATAGCAGTGCAATGAATTTGTTTTTTCCAGAACTCTCTCTTCGGATCTTTAAAAAGTATGAATCATTCAGGATTTAACTGCTGAAAGTAAGGCAATGTCAGTAAAAACAGCACAACATGTAAAGAAATTACAATACATGATCACCAAGGCTGCAAAAAATTGACCTACGTTTAGTTTTGATAACCTACTCACTTTACTGAATTAATTTCTCTGAGACACAGAACTTACATATGTGCTGGAAATTTTAGAGTGTTTCATCCCATGTGAGAAATGTCCATGGATCTTGCAGCTAAGGGAGACAGAAAACATTCTAAGTTCTGGACATACTCTTGCTGATGTACCGTTACCATTAACATGATTAATAAACACAGCTCCTTTACTACTTTTACACTGTACACACCAGTTTTGTCTTTGCTAGGACATAGTAAATCCCTGGAAATAAAATGTTGAAATGAAGTTTATATATCATATCTGTAGATATGCTGGCATGAATGTGAATATTGACTTTATTTGATATTACAGCAGCAAATAGTTTATATTCCTTAAACATAGAAATCCAAGAGCCAGCATTTGTATTATAGAAGGCATAGTGCAGCCTGTGTATGAAATGTATTCACCAGGAACTTGAAGGCATAGTGCAAACTACAGTAGTATTATGTCCCATGTATCATGACATGGTCTCTTCTTAGGCCTTCATTGAAAATATGTTTGTCACAGATGGACAGAGTAGTTGCAAAAATAAACCAAATAAATAAATAAAAAAAAAATGAAGCCTCCAATATTCATTCTGGCTGATGTTACAAATGGAATATTTGGTAAGATACCAATTAATATAACATATACATGTGCATACATTGCACCCTCAATTGTCAATATGCACACAAGAAAATTAAATGTTTATGTAATTATTAATCACATTCTCCTGTTGCTCCTCCCTTGCAATATTATATGTTTGTAGCTGCATCTAGGGAACTATCCTTTCCATCTCAACCTTGCTAACAAGTAATGAAATGCTCATGTTCAGGGTAGAACCCTGACTTTATTGTTCATGTCTAGTGTACCTTGCATCCACTATCCATCCTTTGCAAAATATAATGTCTGTGTCTAGTATAGCTCAACCCCCTTACCCCACTTCCAAAAATAATATAGGTATTGTTCATGTCTAGTGTACCTTGCATCCACTATCCATCCTTTGCAAAATATAATGTCTGTGTCTAGTATAGCTCAACCCCCTTACCCCACTTCCAAAAATAATATAGGTTAAAGTGTCTGTATCTAGAACAACCTTCCTTCTCAGCTTCCCATCTCCGGCACTATTTTTTTAATTTTAATGTTTTACTGTAAGACTGACTAATTTCAGGACTACTCTGAACTGCTCAGCAGAGAGCATATTAAAGTGATGCAAGTCAATGATACACAACTGTGTCATTTGTATACCTTATTGTAATAGCCTTAATACTCCTTCAAATTAGCATGGTATATTTATGTCTTATTATGCAACATACACATGAACAAACTCAGCAGGGGCACTAGAACCAAATGGCACATTATAATTGAAATGTGAGGAGAAGTAGGTAAAAGGATCACTCAGACGTCCAGTGAACCACCTCGGTCTCGGTCTGTCTCTCTTTCTTATACATATACATATATATATATATATATATATATATATATATATATATATATATATATATATATATATATATTTATATATACATACACAGTGGATATAAAAAGTGTACACACCACTGTTAAAATGCCAGGTTTCTGTGATATAAAAAACTGAGACCACAATAAATAATTTCAAAACTTTTTCCACCTTTAATGTGACCTGTACAAATCAACTGAAAAATAATTAAATTTGTTAGGGGAAAATATAAAAAAAAAATTGTACAATAAGCTGGGTGCATAAGTGTGCACACCCTTAAACTAATACTTTGTTGAAGCACCTATTGATTTAATTGCAACATTCAGTCTTCTTGGGTAGGAGTCTATCCGCATGGCACATCTTGACTTGGCAATATTTGCCCACTCTTCCTTGCAAAAGCACTCCAAATCTGTCAGATTGCCAGGGCATTTCTTATGCACAGCCCTCTTCAGGTCACCCCACAGATTTTCTATTGGATTTAGGTCTGGGCTCTGGGTGGTCCATTCCAGTACTTTAATTTTCTTTTGGTGAAGCCATTCTTTGGTTGATTTGGATGTGTGTTTGGGGTCATTGTCATGCTGAAAGGTGAAATTCCTCTTCATCTTCAGCTTTCTAGCAGACCACTGAAGGTTTTAGGCCAAAAGTGACTGATATTTGGAACTGTTCATAATTCCCTCCACCTTGAATAAAGCCCCAGTTCCAGCTGAAGAAAAGCAACCCCAAAGCATGATACTGCTGCCACCATGCTTCACCATGTGGATGGTATTCTTTTGATGATGTGAAGTGCTGTTTTTGCACCAAACATACCTTTGGGAATTGTGGCCAAAAAGTTCAACTTTGGTCTCATCAGACCATAACAGATTTTCCCACATGCTTTTGGGAGACTTGATGTATTGTTTTGCAAATTTTAGCTGGGCCTGGGTGATTTTCTGTGTAAGAAAAGGCTTCAGTCTTGCAATCATACCCCATAGGCTAGACATATGGAAAATATGGAAGATTATTGTCACATGTAGTACACAACCAATACTTGCCAGAAATTCCTGCAGCTCCTTCAGGGTTGTTGTAGGTCTCTTGGCAGCCTCACTGACCAGTTTTCATCTGGTCTTTTCATCAATTTTGGAGGGACATCCAGTTCTTCACAATGTCACTGTTGTCCCATATTTTCTCTACTTTTTGATGACTGTCTTCACTGTGTTCCATGGTATATCCAATGCTGTGGACATTTTTTTGTAATCTTCTCCTGACTGATACCTTTCAATAATGAGATCCATTTGATGCTTTGTAAGCTCTTTGTGAACCATGTTTTTTGCTGTAGTAGGCAACTGAGTAAATGTCAGGAAAATCCTACTAGGACTGCTGAACTTTATTTGGGGTTAATCAGAGTCTCTTTAATTGATGGCAGATGTGTACCCAAGAAGACTGAATGCTGTGATTAAATCAAAAGGTGCTTCAACAAAGTATTAGTTTAAGGGTGTGCACACTTTGAAACCAGCATATTGTATGTTTTTTTATATTTTTCCCCGAACAGATTTGTTTGTTTTTCAATTGAAATGTGCAGGATACAGGTCACATTAAAGGTGGGAAAAGTTTTGAAATGATTTATTGTGGTTTCATTTTTTTATATCACAAAAACCTGGGATTTTAACAGGGGTGTGTACACTTTTTATATCCACTGTTTGTGTGTATCTCTCTCTCTCATATATATATATATATATATATATATATATATATATATACACACATATATATATATATATATATATATATATATATATATATATATATATATATGGGTTCATTATAGTTAGTTTAATACAGCAATCAAAATTAGTTGGTTATCTGCCATTAATATAATGCACATACTCAGCTCACTGCACCACACGCAAGAACATGATTCTGTCATAGTCCATGTGGGTGTAAATGACCTGAGACGTACCTCACTGGACTTCTAGGACTATATGAAAAGCGACATAATGGATCTCTTGGATTATGTATCCGAGATAGGTATAAGGCTTGCAGTGAGCAGTCATTCTATCTTTACCAAGATGATGCAACTTTATGAACATAAAAGGACTGATTTTATGGTGTCACTCTAGGGGGATAATTATCTGTCAGCATGGACAGACATGGTCAGCACCTCTCTGTAACACATCAGTCATTCCATTCCACAAGTACAGATACTACAGACCCATCAACCTAATAAGCCTAATATGCAAAGTCATATAGCAAAGTATCATGGAAATGATAAACAAGGGCATTGGGAACTTACAGCCATTGCAATTATTCCAATTTAGCTTTGTTAAAGGAAGGTTATGCCTACTTAAACTGGTAGACTTCTTTGAGGATTGTCAAGGCAATAGACAGTGCATACTGCATATCTTAACCTGGATAAGGCAATTGATACAATATCCCATTCAGGCAATTTTGACAAGCTCGCTGAGCTAGGCATACATCCCTGAATAGCTCACTGCACTGATGGGTGCCTCACAGATAGGACCCAAGAAGTCAGGATCAGTGAGACCACCTCCACCAAGAGACCAATCACCAGAGTAGTACTCCATGACCCTGTTCTCATCTGCTCCTGTTTAACAACTACTTCTCAGATGTGAAGGCTAACATTCAAGTTCTTTGGCTCACCAAGATCACAGTTAACTGTAAATTGGGATCTATTATGGATTCCCTCCAAGACACCAACATCTTGCAAGAAAATTTAACACAGACAAATGACTGGTGCCAAAGCCATGGCCTAAAACTGAATGCCAGAAAATGCATTATAATATCGTTTGAGAAACTGTGAACCCAAATGACTTACTCCATAGATAAAACACCTTTAAGAATTAACCCAGTAGTAAGGGATCTGGGAACTTATGTAAACAGCCTTTGACCAACATGTAGCTACATGATAAAGATAATAAGGAAATCATTCTGTCACCAAACTTATAAATAAGTTAATAGCAATTAGTGCCTCTAGTAGGTTTAGGTAAGACCTATCACTGAATACAATGCCCAGTTTGGCATGTACCTAACCAGACACTTACAACAGTTGGAGCACCCTCAAAGGTTTCTCATCAGCAGAAATCAGGTCATGAATATCCTGCCCTACACTGATCATCTAAAAGCTCTGTCTCTGTATTCAGTCTGGTGAGAGGGGGATCTTTCCTAGCTTACAAGGCATCCTTAGACCCAACCCTGATGGATTCGCTGCACATGCACAAAACAAACAGCTCCAGAAGCACTAGATGTAGAGATCTAAACTTCACTTGTGGCATAAACAGAACATGCTGAAAAAACAGAAAACATATAGGTGTCCAAAAGGATCCCAGCACTATTGAATAGGGTCACCATCCATGTAAAACAGAGTTCATCCTTAACCCTCTTCAAATGAAACCTTGACAACTAGATAGGAAATCATAATTTTACCCCACCCTAGTCTGGCCCACAGGTCCCTATGGACAGAAGTCATCAATAAGAAAAGTATTATCCTAACTAGCAACCTCCTCTACAAATCCCTTAGTACCTTCCTACTAGCATTTCCTCTCCTATGAAGATGCCCATGATATTCGGGATCCAAATAAGTTTGGGGTGCATGACTAGTCTTGTAAGGGTCCTAATGGTCATTAGCCTATTGACAACCTATGAACCTATAAGAAAAACAGCCGATACATATGATCAAAAGGCAGGTTACTGCACTTGGTAGCTTTTTCTGTGGAATATTGCTAAACAGTGGAGATTGGGGACTTTAACCTTCCCCACTGTATTGTGGTTTCAGAGATGGTACCTATAATTGGCAGGTGGTATGGTTTACTTTGTTAAACGATCTTCTGATGTTTGTGTATTTGTGCTCAGTCATTTGCCATTCAACAATGTGTGTGTGTTTTTTTTTTTATCTAGTGTATCACATTCAGATCTTTATCTATCTCTATCTCTTTCTATTGATAGATAGAGTTATGGATAGATAGATATGAAATTAATTAACAAAAAAACATCAAGGCAGACTATTTATGTTGGATCAGAACTGTACAGCAGATGTCACCACAGCAGTTTGCTGTACACCATCATGTTATAGCACAGAGTCGACCCAAGTACTATGTTACCTGTTTTCATTGATTAATTATGTGTAACATTGTATGCCACAGCAATTAAATAATTTACATGCTCCTGTACTGTACATTGTTGCTAGGTGGGGTGGTGTTTATAGTTATCAGAAACCCCTATCCTCCTGAGTGCATTCTGCCACAGTAAAACATACCGTACATGCACCTTCTTGTGTCAAACACTTATATTTATAAGTTTCAGTCATAGTATATATACAGTAGTAAATGTGTTGTTTTTTCAAATATCAACCATGTACACGCAAGTCTCAAAAAATCTTCTCCTTTTCAAATGTAGGGAAGACTATTATGATTTTCCTATGGGTATATTTCTACAGAATTTCCTACATATTAACTTTTATAACCATATTATTTGGGGTACATAAACAGATGTAGATGGATAGATAGACAGATAGACAGATAGACAGATAGACAGATAGACAGATAGACAGATAGATAGATAGATAGATAGATAGATAGGATTGTTTCCTCTATTTTTTTTTCTTTTTCTCTTTTAAGTGCTAAATCAGGATTCACACTTTGCTTATTAAAATAGCTGAAAACATTGCATTCTATATTGTCCTGATGTTTGACAATAGTAGGACATGGCAGTGATATCCTGAAGTTACAGATCTGGATTGCCGACTTTCTTTACCTACATTGTTCTAACATGCCAGAAGTTTTTCACCTTGGAGATCTGCTGCAGATATGGGTACGGCCCAGTGCGAGACGTCTCTCTCTCTCTCTCTCTCCTGGATTTTCAAGAGCTGGCGAGAGCTCACCTGATGCCACTGGAACTGCAACACTTTCCAGGGTGCAGGCCTCTCTCTCAGGGTGAACCCATTCCAGGGCACCCTGCCCTTTCCAAAGAAAAGATAACTCTCTCAGCAGTCCCTGCCAGCTTCTCCATGATCATTTGTGTCACTGCACTGATCTAAACCAGACTCCCTTTTGATTGGCCGAGGGCAATGCAGGCCATCACCTGTCCCTTTAGAATAGTGCTCACCTATCTCTCAGGACTGACTGACCCATGTTCAACTGCTGTTCACATGGAAACCATCTCCACTTCGGCTTTCAAAGCTCTCATTTGAATATTTGCTACTACCAACAAGATCTGCACCAGCAGCAACTCCACGTGGGATTTTATCTACCAGCTGTTAGCACATTTATATACTGATGTTTGCAAATCCACTTCCTGGCAAAAATATTGTATACAGATGAACAATACTTTCATATGACTTTTATTAACAGCAGACAATTCCCTCATTTCTATATCAGAGTATTTGCTTAAATAAGAAGCATTTTTTCTCATTTTCTTGTCTAATGAGAATGATGTGTTTTTTTTTAAACTTATTTGCAGATTAAATCTTTTATGACTTTGGTATGAGAGTGGAATATTGGAAAGCAAATTTGATTAATATGAACTTAGACTTAAAACTTGTATGGTGCAGTGGTGTAGTGGTTAGTACTGTCACCTCACAGCAAAAGGTTCTCTGGTTCAATTCTCTACTTGGGTGCCTTCTGTGTGGAGTCTGCATGTCCTCACTGCATTTGTGCGGGTTTCATCTGGGTGCTCTGGTTTCCTCCCACATTCCAAAGACATGCAGTAGGTGGACTGGACACTCTAAATTGTCTCTAGCTGTGAGTGTGTGGTGCACCATCTGAGGAAGGTTGAGCATAGGGCTAGCAATCTGATCCTGTAAAACCTGTACCTGCTATGGAAACAATGAGTGCTGAAGGGTGCTTGTTGCCTGATGTGTGGAATGCCTGGGAGTGAATCCAGGATCCAGACTTAAAACGTAGTCTACAATTAAATTTTCAATGCCTCCGTACCTAAAATCTTTTCACAGTGTATTTATTTCTGTTGTTTTGACCAGTGCAATATTATTTTCTGGACACTTAACTGAGTGATTTATTCTGACATCTTTTTCTCATGCACTTTCTTACTGAGATCAGCTAATGACCTCTAACAGACACTTTCTTACACTTGCTAAAACTCACGTTCATCACGTCTTTGTTGTGATTTATGTTGTGACCATGATTTAAATAGGTTGTTACTTGTGCCATACTGAAATATTTCAGTTGGACTGCCTTTGCTCTTCTCTTATGAAGGTTTGATTTTTAGTATCTGTCATGAGTAAGCTAAAGAATTTATTGTAGTTTTGAACTCTACCTTATCCTTTTCTAAGCACACTGAGAAACAAACATTTTAAGAAATCGATGTTTGACTATAAATATTAAGTATGTTTATTGCTGACATATTATTACTCAACATATTTTCACATTTAATTTGTTTTATTTCTTCATTTACTTCTATTGGCTAACACAACTGTTTGCTTTACGTATTCTGACTAATAGAACTATATACATTCCAGTGCTAAAGCAGTATTCTTGCATCAATATCTTGTTAATACACCAGATCAAGTGATGAGAAACAAGTTATTCACCTACTGTGCCAGCGAAACTGGCATGTACAATGGCTCGAGTGTTGGTAGTGCAGCCATGGAAGAGTAGTGCAGAGCTGTCCTACTACTTTGGTGATTGTATGTAGGTGTTCCTATGCATCCATCATTACTATCCCTGATAGACAGAGTAGTATCAGAGAGCATTAAGTGGATTCTACCCCCGAATATGACATCATACTGGAGCTGAGCTGAATTTTCAGCCTTAAGAGTAATACTGTAGGATGGTAAAGCTACTTTGAAGCACTACCACAAGTATTTTGAAATCCATAAATCCATCTCAAAGTTTAATTAATTTCTTGAAATAAAAAAAGCAATAATCAAATAAGGATATGCTTATCTTTAAGTTTAATTACTTATTATGTACCATCGTACTGTTCATTTTCTGCTTCCTAGAAATATAACCATAATTGTCTGTGCATGAAAAAAATGAATAAGAAATGTTGCCATCTTATATTTCTTATGCTCTGATGCTAATATCCAAAGTAAAATGAGATATTCTTTCCTTTTCCTTGATACTGGTTTTAACCTTTATAAAATCCTTGGTATACTGTCATCATATAAGCAGAAAAAACACTTAAGTCATTAACTCAGTACATGACCTTCTGGCATAAAACAAGAACAAACAATATGATCTGTTTCTGTTTAATGGAATGAGGTCAGTAAATGAACATGACACTGTATAAAACATATTTGCCAAGTAATATTTGGCTTGGGAGTAAGACAGAAGATGACCATGAAGTGTTCGACACAGGTGTGGTAAACACCGATTATGAGTCCAGCAGGATACTAATTCTGAGATTGTTGTATTTTTGAAAATTCTCCTTACTCAGAAGTAGTGTGATCTTGGAATTAGTACATATAAGTACCAGGGGTATAGGAATGCAGCCCCTCACAAAGAGGTGCCTTCAAAATACCCAATAGTTCAAAGGCGACTTTCAGTTTTTGCTGTTGTCTTTAATGCACACATTAGTGTTACCAAACAGTTCTGTATCAACGTTCAGTCATATTGTTATATTGCTTCTAAGCCTGAACACATCTTCTTCCGATTTATAGTATAAATAGACTCCATTAGACAAACCACTCACTCAACAAAGCATGAATAATTGGACAGACTTTTGAAAGAACTGGAAGTCAGTACTGCATCTATTACATCACAACTGTTGCTGCATTCAAAATTCATAAGTATGATCTAGCAAATGAATCAAAAAGCATTGAAACATAACACCCATACCATAGGTAAGCTTTTAGATATTGCTAACTGTTTATAGTCATGGAAACATTTAAGAATTCTAAATGTGCCTAATTCTGGATGGGATATAAGGTATATAATAGCCAGATAAAATAAAGTGCTAAATCTTAAATGTCAGCAGCAACGTTGTATAACTGGTGAATTTTATAAAGTAAAATAAGTAGGAATGTGATCAAATTAAAACAAAATTTTAACATCACTGGTTCCTCAGGCCTTGTACAATGATATTTCTTTGAATAAAGCATTGTTTAGTTCAGTAGGCATTGGCAGACGGCCTTTGTAAAGCTTCCAACACAATTTAAATGGGTCTATATTAGAACATCGAAGTGCCAAAACATTGAGTGTTCTAATATCGACCCCTATTCAGCGAACGCTTGAAATAGCGAAGCTGCAGAACACCAAATATTTTCCTAGGGAAAGTATTCGGTGGGACGTTTCTGCAGCTTTGCTATTTCCTCGACTGTGGTGCGAAGGTGACGGACTGGGTTAAGGTAAGTGTGCAAACGGACCACGGTAAGGTGAGTATGTGATAGTTAGGAACCTTAGGGATAGGGAGCGGGTAAGGTGAGTGTGTGATAGTTAGGGACCTTAGGGGTAGGGAGCGGGTAAGGTGAGTGTGCAATAGTTAGGGACCTTAGGGTTAGGGAGCGGGTAAGGTGAGTGTGCATTAGTTAGGGACCTTAGGGTTAGGATTGGGTTAAGGTAAGTGGATAGCCAGTAGTGTATGTATGGTTTAGTGTAGGGTTTTGTGAAGTGTGTATGTGTGGATTATGTATTTTGGTGTGCTTGTGCTGTGTGTGTGTGTGTTTTCTCGGAACAGCGAATTTGAATTTTTTCCCTTGGAAAAAAATTGCTGTTCTGAGCGTTTGACTATATCACATTTTGAGATTCCAAGGTCGAGCTTATGGCGTTTGATATTTTGGAATTTCGATAATGTGATACAGACCCAATTTAAATTAGGAAGTTTTACTGATTCTAAAACATGGTAGCATACTTCATAATAAAAGCCCTTAAAATTATTTCACACATATTTGCCATGATCATTCCCATTCCATCATAATAAAAAAATCCTTAAAATTAATTCATGCATATTTGCCATGATCACTCCCATTTCATTCTTTCCCTTCCTTTCTAGTATGTCAGTTCTTTTATCACTACTTAGCATTGTCTCTCCACCAGGTTCTCATATATATTATGTTATCTTTATATTTCTTATGTCACAGTGTGCATATTTATTGTTTTTGAGATACTTTTTTTCCTATTTATTAATATTTTGCAATCCCCTTTTAGCTTAATTTAGTTAAACCACTTAGTCTGTGGTATCCCAAATAATTCTTACAATGACTGAAAAAAACAGAGAAGTTGCACTTTCAGTCATTCTGCTAGCAAACGTCCTTATACTTAATCCCAGTGATGTATACCTGCTTCTTCCCATACTGTGATATCCACACTGGACCATCCAGAAAGAGGTAGTCTTTCAATCTATCTTTAAGAGAAAGGGAAAAAGGATAGACCCACAGCCATATAGACCTGTAAGTTTACTTTCTTGCTCTGAAAAAATAATGGAAAATTCAATTTTTTGTAAATTATTGTTGGAATTGGAAAGGTTGGGATCTGAAACCATTGATCAGTATGCATATGTTGAAAATAAATTATAACCACTTGTTTAGGCTGTATCTTTCAAATCAATCTTTTTAATCTGAGGTGCTTTAGGCTGTATCTTTCAATTCAATCTTTTTAATCTGAGGTGCTTTAGGCTGTATCTTTCAAATCAATCTTTTTAATCTGAGGTGCTCTACAATTTGTGTGCAGATGGTATGAATATGGGCAGACCGTTTATATATTTTACCGATATGACATGTCTTCAAAAGATTTGGACTAAATAGACCATTTTGTCATAGGAGAATAATATGATGAGAATTACAACAAAAACTAAGTATATGAGATTTGGGAGACATAGACCAAAGGGTGAATATTTAATCCAGACATGGTATTTGAATGTGCAGATTTATTTAAGGACCTGGGTATATGGGTAGATCAAGCTTTGAGTTTATTATGTTAACTAATTGGATAATGCTAGTAATACAACTATAGGCTGTATAAAAAGATTTATAAAGTCTAGGAAATCAGAAATTCTGAAATCTTTGTTTGTAAGTTACATTAGTCCCAAAATAAAGTATTGAATAGCAATACAGAAACCTTATAAAAAACAAGCATGAGCAAATTGGAAATATTTCAGCAATAATATACCAAGGACATCCATGGATGTGAAAATTTAAATTATTAGGAAAGATTAACATATTTGAACTTGTACAGTGTCTCATATAGACATTTTAGAGGAGACCCTATTCAGGTATCTAGTGCATTTAGACATAACCTGTGGGAGTGTTTGGGGTCATCAAAAACTAGTATAGAATTATCAGACAACGTATGTAAAAGATTACATTGGAGTGAGAAATGTATTAACTGGTTTTCTGAGATAGTAGCTGATACATGGAATAGACTACAAATTACATTAAAGCAAGCAGCAGTTTATATATTTTTAAAAACAACTTGGACACTTAATGGAATTACAGTTTTGTTATATTGGCAGGTTTGAAATTCATTATTGCCTATGCCTAAAATATTTATATGTATGTATATATGTAGGGATGTTCATATTATATCACAGAAATAGGGTACTCTCTAATTTGAAGTGAAAGTGGCTAGGCCTAAAATGGCCTGCAAGGGGAGCTAACCCAGTACTTACTGATGAATAGTTTCCATGATGGCCCCTCCCCATTTTTATGTCCTGCCTTAATCACTCTACCTCTCCAGTTCTCTATTCATCATGTCATTGATATGTTGCATAGCAAACCATATCCTGCATTCAGCTAATTTCCCAGGCATTGCTACTCTGCCACTCCTTCTTCCCTGCTTCTAAGTAGTTGGGCTTGTTGGAAAGACACAGCAAATGTGGGAAAATCAGGCAGACCCTAGAATTCACTGCCTAAGGGATTGTTGGAAAGCTACGGCAAAAGTGGCAAAATGAGGCAGACCCTAGAGTTCACTGCCTAAGGACTAGTTGGAAAGGCTCACAAACGTGGGAAAATGAGGCAGACCCTATAGTTCACTCCTTAAGAATTAGTTGGAAAGGCACAGCAAATGTGGGAAAATGAGGCAGACCCTAGAGTTCACTGCCTAAGAGCTTGATGGAAAGGTACCGCAAAAGTGGTAAAATGAGGTAGACCCTATAGTTCACTGCTTAAATCCCTTACAGTCTCATCCTTGGCTATTCTGGCATGCTGCAAACCTTAGATATGGAATTCCATTATTCCTGTATCCAGTGAAAGCAATCCTAAATACACCAACAGACACATACCATATACAATGAAATGCAAATGGAGCTATCATAACCTTCACCACATCAATTCCTTCTAACAGTGATTAATTCATTTTGACAGCAACTAAGCTTTCTTACCTCTTGCTAGTAAATTGTTTATCCTACCCTTGATATTCTCTAAAATTCTTTGGATAGTTCTTCTTAGGTAAGACTTACATCCAGGCTGATATACTAAGGGAATTGTACTTCCAGAACATTACTACTGGGCCTTCAGCCTTTCCCTTTTCCATTTTTACCACCACTTTTTAATCTTCAATACAGATAAAGTATGGACATGTACCAAACATCTTAATGATATGAATCATCTTTGGTATCACGGTACCCATTTTATTTGTCATAAGAATGCAGTCCTCTGCAAAGAGGCATCTGTCCCATGCTCTGCCTTGCTAAAACTTCTAGTCTCTTTCTTCCTTTCCCTGGCACTTTCACAATCACATGCACAAAGTTGCCATGGGATAATGATTATCTCACGCATGGCACTTTAGGGTTTCTACTTCCTCAGATAACTCTCGTTTGACTGATAATCTCAGTTTAAGATTATGGCAGAATCCATGTATCTTTTTTTAAAGTTATTCCCATATCCTTGCCTTAATAGTGCCTGGGACAAAAAAGCATGCTCTGCTGAGCTGAATGTCTTCTTGATATCAAACAACACCACTCATGTAGGTTCATAGGTTCATACTAGGCCATCTGCCCAAGGGCATTCACAAGCCTAGCCCATAGTTATGTGGCTTTCGCCACCCCTTTAGTTTGAATAAAAACTATGCCTATCATTTTGCTGTGCCTCTGTCAAGCAGTGACACTGAAGTAATCCCTGGGGTATATCTGCAATCTCCCATCCATTGGTCAAGATTCCTCTTGAACAAGGCCAGAGAGGTGCTCTGCCTCACATGTACCGGGATTTTGTTCCACAGCATAGGGAGTCTCTGGGTGATGAATCTGTCCCTCCAGCACGTTCTATTTATAACCGTGTCAAGGTTTAAGTC
The DNA here is from genome assembly GCF_019279795.1 of Protopterus annectens. Lineage (NCBI taxonomy): Eukaryota > Metazoa > Chordata > Ceratodontiformes > Protopteridae > Protopterus > Protopterus annectens. Next base: position 723,276,922 of record NC_056730.1, on the reverse strand, counting down.
TCCCACCCTTGTGGTTCTGAGGGATCTAGATTTTTGAGGTGAAGCATATTCATCAAATCTGGGTTTGACATGGCCTTATATGTCAGGCACAGGTCACCTCTGAGCAAGCGGTATGAGACTGAATAGAGCTGGAGTTCTTTCAGTCGGGCAGCATAAGACATATTTTGAGACCCTTTATCCTTTTGGTGAGGAACTTTTGGGGCCTTTCAAGCTGCAGCAGGTGTCTGGTCAGATACATTCGACGGGCATTGTACTCAATCATAGGTCTAATGAGTGATGGGTACAGGGGGACGATGACCTCCCTTGATCTAGATGTGAATCCCTTCATGATCAGGTGGGCGATATAGAAGGTTTTCCTAACTACTTTAGCAACATGAGTGTCAAACGAAAGGCTACTGTCAACCTGGGTCCCCAGATCCCTGATGACTTTTTCTGTGCTCAGTGGATTGCCACCTATATGGTAGCTAGGGGTAACCTTGTTTTTCCCGAAGGGTATGACTATGCATTTTTTGGCGTTTAACTTCAGGCCATGGCTCTGGCACCAGTTATCCATTTCTGTGAGGCCCTTCTGGAGGATATCTGTGTCAGATGTGTTTTCGACTATTGTCATCTTCTTGCCCTTTGCCCTGCAAAATGCTCACAGTGACCACTGCTTATCAGTACCTTCTCTATTATGGACAACCCCATCCCTGTATGTCAACTAAATTTAGTAATAGTTGTTCTTAGCCACAATCTTTATGCACGTATTTATTAAAGAAACAGAACATATTGTTAGGAAAGGGTGAAAACGGTGTCCATCTCTCTAGGGCGTTTGCTCCCTTTACAAGCAGTATCACTGTGACTTTTCCACCAGTGGGGTCAATGTACTTATTTTCCAAGGTTATTAAATAACTTCGTAAATCTGTAACCACCATTTAACTTCCCCATTTTAGAAATCTGTAGGAAATTTCTGTTGGCTAATGATCCTATCTTCTTTCATTCTCTCAATTTCCTTTCTCAACTCATTCATGATGTCTGCAGTGCATCCTTAATTCTTTCTTCTGTAATAAAACATTTCCTCCCAGTGAAATCTTTCACATCTCAGCCATTGGGTTCATTTATAACCCCTTTATAACCCCTTCACTACATAGTCTTTTATGGAAATTCTAAAATTCCTCTCAATTTCAATACTTTTATTTCCTTTTCCCTTCCACTTAGAATACGGATGCCGTTTGCTTGAAGAACTGCTTAAGCATTTCTAGACTGTCCCATTTGGGAATATACAAACTATAACATTTCCAGTGTATTTGTTTTAATTTGTTTACTGAATGAGTGGGTTGATGTAATGAGTTTTTTCAGCCACATTCCTGTACAGAGAAGGAGAAGATAATATAAAATGAGGTAATAGATAGTTAAGTTACAATGGATATAAATAGTTTTCTAGCTGAGGGTAAATAGTCAGATGATGTGTGACAAACATTAGTAGGTTTGCATACCCTTTTCATTCTATATATTATATAAAAAAATAACATGTACCTTCTATATACATAAGACATACTATAAAAAATAAATAAAAGTACAGTGATCCCAGAAGTAAATGTTTCACTCAAAATTAAATGTAACAAGCTGCAGACAGAGTAGAACCAAAGCATGATTCAGCATAAACACATGTAAGTCGAAGTACAAATCTGTAAAAACACTGCCTTTAATCTTGAAAATATAAAATACGGTAAGTGCTTTCACAATGATTCATATTGCTTCATCAGACCATAGTTATGAAACTTTGTTTTAGCTAGTATCACAAAAGTACAATCATTTGGCTTCCTCAAAAGGGTTTCATTTAATGATTTTTTTGAAAGTCCTTAAGAGGTGTATATATACATCAGCGAAATCTTAAAACATTGAACACTCAGAGCATAAAACACCAACCCCAGGAAAAGAACCACTCCGCCACCATGGTGACTATTGCCCTATCCCCATTGTAGTGTGATCTTGGAGTTGGTACAGTTAGAAGGGGTGTGGGGGTGAAGCCTGCCACTTTGGAGGGTTTTACTTGCTTTGTTGTTTGTTTTTTGTCCTGGCAGCAGCCAAGTGATTCTTTTCCCAGGGATAGCTTTCAGAGTTCCAGGTAGTTGATGTTTTAAAGTTTCACAGATGCAGTCTTGTGGTCTTTCGATAGTTTGAAGCAGACCCACATCAATATATATATATATAATTTAAATGTATACAAATTACCTCCTACTAATAGAAAGATAGAATTGCTTTGCAAAATATAAAAAAAAAAACCTCAACATTTTTTGCAGCGGCACAAGTCCCCCATCACTCCCTCATGTAGGCAGCTGCACCCCACACCCCCTGTTAATAATATATACCAACTACAAGATCACACTGCAGTAGGGAAAAAGCATATTCCTCTATCCCAACATAGCTCAGTTTCATACTGACAAAGCTGGTACACTTTGGTCAACTAATATACGATCAACTGTACTGGCACTGTTAACTATCAACATGCTGTTTAAATGATGAAGGGTGTTGCTTCCATAGAGATAGACAGAGTGATAGAGAAATAGATAGAGGTATATATACATACACGTGTATGTATATATATATATATATATATATATATATATATATATATATATATGATATAAACGTTCCCAAACCACAAACGGATACCAGCTGCACAGTAAGCGAAAGTTGTGTCAACTCCTAATATTCCAATGATGGTGGAAAACAATCCAGGCAGTCAATTTAGAAGATATATAAAATAGATGGGCAGTCCAAATACTAAAAACTCCTTTATTAAAACATAAAAACGTAAGCGCTTTCGCGACTCAGAGGTCGCTTCATCAGACGTTAACAATTTAAAAACTCACTTCAATTCCTTTATACAGGTACATCACTTACTAAAGTTACGTCATTTCCTGAGACCGCTAAAGACTTGATATCTGCCAGTTTCACAAAAAATCAAATAAAACTCAACATAATGCACAGCACTGTTCAAAAACCTGATTTGGATACAAGGGGTTCGTTATAAAGTTCAGCATGAGCAGATATTATGGCATGAAAAAATGAATATCTAGTGGATAAATGTGGACAAACTCCCTTGTACTTCCCATATCAGCTGGAGTGCCAATCATTGTTCCTAACCAAAGTCATCCCAGGCATCATGCCTTGTGGAATTCACGAAGTCATTATAGCACCCAAGGCATTCAAAAAATTATTTCATTCTTTGCTGCAAGGCACATTCAGCCACTGAGGTAGAGCGACATGCTAAGCACACGTTCATATATTAACAGATTTACTAAATATAAAGGCTCATTACAATGAAGTCACACTGCAGTGACAGTCCCAGGACATTCCTATGTACATATATCACAGTAGCAGGTGGTGACGGTCATCTACAGCCTAAGTCCAAAAAGGTAGTCGATCCTGTAGAGTCATGTCAGTCCATGTATCCGGCTCATAAATAAGTGGGATGCTATAGAGCATGTCCATTGTTTGTGTACTTTGCGACCCAAAGGCAAAGGGCATACAAAGGTATACTGTGCCACATAAGAGCCTATATGCAAGAAGGCGAAACTGGGCTCAAGGGTGCTAGATAGTGGCAAACAGTGGACCATTATGTGAGCCAAGTCTATAGAGCCGATGGGCAAGATTATGCAGCCAAAGCGTGATAATGGATTATGTGCTATCATATATATAGCACAAATAGAGGGCAGGGATAATCCAGAGATAGTGGGTGCACACTTGATAGAAAAAGTGGAAATGGTATTAGTGTAATGGTCTAGCTTTAAGAACAGGTCTTATGGAGACAGAGTCATTCAGACCCAAGCACCTGTGTGCACCCAGTCTGAAGATCCATTTGAGCTCCGTTTCCTCTGTTATGTTAGTGATGTCACCTCCCCTCAATTTGGGGTGTATCACTTGCAAGACCTGGAAAAGAAAACCATGGTGTGTTCCTGATGCCAGCATATGTTTCGAGATCGCACTGTAGGTGTCTCCCCTTGCAAAGGCATAATAGTGATCTCGTATTCGTTCTCTCAGTGACCTGTTGGTCTTCCCAACATAAAAGGAGAAGCAGGTCTGGCAATGGGCAACATATATTACATTCCTGGTATTGCAGTCCGCCGCATGTCGTAACTCCCATAGTTTACCATCATTGGGGCATCTAAAAAACCTGGACTCATCAATGTGGACGCACTGTGCACATGAGCCACATCTCTTCGTGCCCAATTGCCAAGGTTGTACCTTGGTATGATCTGATCTAGACAGGTTGGGAAAGCACAACATCTGCTTCAAGTTGGTACAATTCTTAAAGACATATCGCGGACAATTGCCCACAATCCCTCTTACATGGGGATCTGCCATCAAAGAGCCCCAGTTCTCATTAATGACCCGTTGTACATAGGCTGTATTCATTCCAAGAGGCATGATCACAGGTACTACTGGTTTGTGTTCCAATGTGTTCTTACGATCAGGCTGCGTTCCCATAAAAAAGGGTTGTCCTCGACTATGCCTCAAACTATTAGCCGATCTACATTGTTTGTCCACAATCACTGGGTCATACCCCCGGTTAATGAAGGTGTTTCTTAGATTATCCAGTTCATGTAGAAAGACGGTGTCTGAGCAAAGGCGTGAGAGCCTGAGGGCTTGACCTTTGACGATGTTGGAAAAGATCTTCGGATCATGCATGCTGTCGGTGGAGAGATAAGACGGCACATGGCAGGCTTTCCTATGCACCCTGGTCGAGAAATTATCACCAGATAGGGTGATAGTTGTATCCAAATAATCTATAGAAGTTCTTGAGTGTTGCATCGTGAATTTCAAGAAGTTGGAAGAATTATTGAGACTGTCATGGAACCTGGCCAAGGATTCTGCATCTCCTCTCCAAAGGATGTATAAATCATCAACAAATCTTCTATAGAGGATGACATTCCTATTAGGCAAGATATGGACCCTCTCCCAACTTAACATGACCAGGTTTGCATAGGAGTTCGCACAGCTTGTACCCATTGCTGCCCCAATGACTTGCCTATATATGACATCATTGAAGATGAACAAGTTATTCTCAAGCACAAGCTCAAGCAGCAGACATACCAAGTCTGTTTCAGTCACACTCCAACACTCTGCCAGCAAGGTCTTGACCATCTGTATACCATCCATATTCGGTATACAGGTAAAAAGCGATACCACATCCATTGTCGTCATTATTATGTCTTTCATGTCAGCAACGGCCACAGTGCAATTATATAAATCTCTTAGAAATTGGCCAGTGTCTCTCAATACATGTGAGTGCTCAGACAGTACCAGTTTTAGCCTGTGATCAAGATAAATGGAGATAGGTTCCGTCACCCACCCAGCCCCCGCTACAATGGGCCTCATTGGTGGCCTAAAGGGGTCTTTGTGTATCTTTGGTAGACCATTGATACTGATATATATATATATATATATATATATATATATAATGTGTGTGTGTGTGTGTGTGTGTGTGTGTGTGTGTGTGTGTGTGTGTGTGTGTATATGCTCATTGCAGCTTGAAACACACACTGGAGAGAGCATTGAGGTCATTGCTCTACTAACTTTTTCCAATAAACTCTCTAGAGGGAATCTTCCAAGATTCACTCTTCTAGGCCACAGAACTCCTGCTCAGAGAGAGTCAGTCATTTCTCACCATTGACTTTCTGGCTGGTAACCTTGAAAAGTCTCCGCTCCCTCTCCAGTTAGAAGCATGCATTTATTCCATGTTGTTCTAAGCTCATTATTTTAGCTGCATTTCTGCAAATCTGTGTCTTCTTTGTTGCTTGCTACATCATACTGCTCATATACAGAAACTCAAAATTAATTGTATTTTCATAGCAAAGCATTTTCATTCCTTGCTGCTTCAGCTTCCCTACCCCTGTGCTTGTTGTGCATGCACAGCAATTTGCATAGGTTTCTTACCTGCGTGCCCCCTACCTGGGATTAACTGCATAAAAGAAAATCTATCTTATCCATTGAAGATGGCTATCTTAAATAAATAAAACCCCTAGAAAGCAAGAACTTGACACCCTATAGCTTTTCTGTTGTAATAGTTTGCATGGGTTTCTTACCTGGTGAGCCCGCCTCCCCTCCCTCTGGAATTAACTACATAAACGAAAAATCTGATTTAGCCACTGAAGCTGGCTATCTTAAATAAATAAAACCTATGGGAAGGAAGAACCTGACACCCTACACCTTTTCTGTTGTAATAGTTTACACGGCTTTCTTACCTGCGTGAACCCCCCCCCCCCCCTGGGATTAACTGCACAAAAGAAAATCTACATTATTCACTAAGCTGACTTCTTAAATAAATGAAACCTCTGGGAAGCAAGAACTTGACACCCTACAGCTTTTCTGTTGAATAGTTTGCACGGGTGTCTTACCTGAGTGACCCCCCCAGAATTAAATGCATAAAAGAAAATCTGCTTCATCCACTGAAGCTGGTTATCTTAAATAAATAAAACCTCTGGGAAACAAGAACTTGACACCCTACAGCTTTTCTGTTGTAATTGGTGAATTACAACTTAGTTTTTGTAAAGTTTTAAGGCTTAAAAGGAGTGTGCACAACAACAATGAAGGGTCCCAGCTAATTGCTGCTCTTGATACTAATCACAACCCCCTCAATAACTGCCCAACAATCCTGTTTCTGTGCTTACAGTGATAATTATTTAAAGTATTCCAGAGCTACTTAGATTAATCTTTTGTTAGACACTGATATTTCAACTCTATTACTCACCTTAAACTGATAGTTTTTCAGTTCTTCTCTCTGTGGGGGAGGAACCCATCAGTTCCTGGTTAATTCTGTTCTGGCTGCTCTCTACTCCATATATGCTGTTTGCTATTCCCACCCCACCCCTCTAATTATCGTCATTAGTCAGTCCCCTCTGAGGGTGCCATTTTTAAACCATCTCTAAACTACCTAACTCACGTTCAGTTTCCATCCTGTAGCTTCTCTATCTCTCTGTTCGTTGTGCATGCACAGCCAAGTAAGTAGAGCAGTGCCACAAGTATACTAGAGCTGATATGCATCGCTGTCTTATTATTACTGTTAACTGCTCATTTATTTGGTTATTACTGTTAACTGCTGAGATTTGATGGTGCTGAGTTGAAACTGCTGTTAAAAATTTCCTATATGTTAGCTGGCTAATGTATTAACTGACAAAGTGCTTGTTATTTCTATATTGAATAATAAAGGTAGAACTTAATCGTATATGTGTTAGCGGTTTGCAAAATGTTTCTAACTGCATATGCAAGCATTCTTGTTGCATGCTACTGCTCTTAGAAGTCTTAGAGGCTGGACTTTACAATTGCTTTTATAGAAGGCTAAGTGAATGCAGTTCATGTTGCTGTTAGTTTATATTGAATAACATAGCTGTAGAATTATTGTCTTAGAACAGCCATACTTCCCTTGCTTTGTGCAATATATTCTGTGTGTATTCATTGCTGGATCATACAGCTGTTATCAGTTGACTTAGAGGCTGCATGTTAATGCTGTCAGAATGACCAATTTTATTCTCTGTCTCTGTCCCTTGCATGCTGCTAAACCAGCACAGCTCCTGATGCCAAACAGCAGGCCTAAACACCTCCCAAACACATGTATGCTTGTTCTGGAAGTCAAAGGCAAAAACAACAAGCTGCTACTAAGCCAACACAGTTCCTAATTCCAAGCAGCAGAACTAAACACCTCCAATAAGCACAGTCAGAGAGGTGAAACTCATCAAAGATAAACAAAGCCAGATAGCCAAACTCACTGAGGCAGGTCTTTTTAAATTCCAAAGGGATAAGCAAACACGACACCAATAAACAAACAACTTCAATTTTATTAAGCACCACGATACTGCTTTTCATCGGCGCCCTGCACCAACTTCTTCAAATTTTGAAAAATAACAACCCATACTTAAGTGCTGCTACATTTAAAGCCATTGCAAGCAAAGTCTACTAAAAAACACACCCTCCAATTACCTTAAAGGAACAGGCACAAATAGCCTCAATCTAACTAAAATGTTCCTCTCCCATAAACACACAATATAAAAAGGTGCATATAATATAAAATATACAACTGTAAAACTAATACTGTTCCTTACATAGCACTTAAATAATGCAATCGACAGTTAATAATATTATAAAAGCACACTTACTTTGAACCAAATACGCATAATACGACTGACACATTCAAATAAATAAAAAGGCATGCCATAATATTTCAAATATTGATAAAAAGACATTCCATCTTCCAAACATGGTATAAAATATATATCAAGATCGCTCAGCCGGTTCTATGTCCAAATCACACCCGATGTTATACCCCCCATGCATCATCTTTCCAAACTCCTCAGCTTAAGGACACAGCTGATAGATAACATACTATTGACGCCGGGGTGATGGTAGGCTTCAAGTTTCAACTGCCACATAAGCTCCTTCATTTCTAATTTCAAGGATTCTGTCCCCCCCCAATTCACATAGTTCAACTGGTCAATGATCATAAATGTAAAATCATGGCCAGGGTGATTGTAGACATGACTTGCTAGGGTATTCTCCAGTTTAATCTTCTTCATGGCATATAAATGTTCGTACATGCGCTCATTCAATCTGCTGTCCGTCTTGCCCACATACAAAGCTGGGCATGATGAACAAGAAGCGAGATACACCACATGTGTCAATGCACAATTGTATCTCCCTTTGATAAGGTACTTGGTGTCCCTAATCATGAAATATGTGCCCGACCTCACATATCTACAATGTTTGCACATATTGCACTTATACATGCCAGCTCTTGGAGTCATGTTTCCACCTTTCCTTTCTAACATGTTCTTGATATTCAGACCCCTCCTGAATGTAATCTTCGGGGCCGGCCCTAAATTATTGGGTCCTGTTAGTTCAGTCGGCAACAAACCCCAATTTTTCTGGATGATGGACACTATAGCTCTAGCATCCATGCTAAAGGTAGTAATGAAACTGCAATGGTATACACCTCTAAGTTGGCTGTCACCCCTGGGGTTGCATGGATTTCTTACCTGTGTAACCCCCCCCCCCCCCCCACTTGGGATTAACTGCATGAAATAAAATTTACTTTATCCACTGAAGCTGGCAATCTTAAATAAATAAAACCTCTGGGAAGCAAAAACCTGACACCCTACATCTTTTCTGTTGCAATAGGTGAATTATAACTTAGTTTTTGTAAAGTTTTAAGGCTTAAAAGGTGTGTGGGCAACAACAATGAAGGGTTCCAGTCAATTGCTGCTAGATTGGGCCATAATAACTTAAATCAGCCTTACACACACACACACACACACACACACACACACACACACACACACACACACACACACACACACACACACACTCTCTCTCTTCCAGTCCCAAGCATTTAGTGCTTAAATTAGTAAATTTTTGCTTTTACTTTCAGCATCATCACTATACTAATCACAACTCTCTCTATAACTCCCCTTCAACCCTGTTTGTGTGCTTACATTGCTAATTATTTAATGTTTTCCAGAGCTCCTTCGATTAATCTTTTGTTAGATACTGATATTTTAAGCTTATTAGCTCTTCTCACTCTAGGCTTCAGGCCCACTCTGTTTGCTATGCTCATTCCCCGCCCTCATCCCATAACATTAACCTTATACCTAACCTGACCTCTCCCACACCTCTCTTTCACCTATCATATAACCCCTCCAATTATTCCCCCAGTCATACCATACCTCCTAACTACTCTACCACCCCACCCATTCTAAATAGGGCCATATAGTGCTGCATCCCCTAAACTATCACTATCCTGCTCATATTCATTCTATCACACTGCCCTCAACCTCCATCATGTCCATCACTACTATTACAATGATCTCACTTCTCTCACTTACACTCTCTCTACTAACAATAATCACAACTTTCCAGATACCCAACATATCTCCTACACCCACCTGCACAACCACCACACATAACCCACATTTATCAAGTTACTCAGACATCCACCCTAGCTTATTCACAACTAATATCTCTGTACTATCCAAAGTAAAAATTCTACCTCTTCAAAGACACCCCCATTATCACACCGCCTGTAGTAACTATACCATTTCTAGGAAAAAAATAAGTATAACCCACATAATTTGCCAAAGCATTATATTCCAGTGCAGTGATGTACAACCCAACCCAGGCCCAACCCCCAGCCCCAGTAAACCTAAGAAATCTCTCATACTATCAGCTGTGAATCTCCAAAACCTTAGAAACAAGATATTTGAAATCTAGGCATGGCTTTTACAAAACAACCCTACTATTATAGCAGCTACCGAAACCTGGTTGAAATCATATGTAAAAGACACCAAATTTCTTCCCCCAGGCTACTCATGTGCAAGAGCTGATCACCCCACAGGAGAGGAGGAGGAGGAGTAGCAATCCTCTTTCCTAGCAAATATACATTAATTTCCCACTCATAACCAGCACCCAACTTCTCCTAGCCGAAGTACTAATCTCTATACTAAAACTTAACAACCATAAAATCATTTGCATAATTGCTCTGTATATTCCTCCAGTAAACAACATACCAATATTGGAGAACATACTTGCCTGGACATCCCAAAACATAGATAATGAAACCATCATCCTAGGTGATGTAAACACTGATTGGCTAGACATTGCTCACAACAACCCCTCAAAAAACATAAACCTTTGCAACTTCTCCCAACTAATTGAAAACATCACCAGACGACACAAAAATAACAACTGGGGCTCCCCAATAGACTGGATATTAGTGTCCCACCCTAACAATGTCACCACTACAGGCATACTACCTAATACCATTAGTGACCACCACTCCGCATATATCTCATGCAAATCTACCCCAACCCCAAGCCAACACCAATGCAAATCAGCCATAAATTTGACTAAGTTCCAACCATTCATATTTAATGAAACTTCAGCTAAAGTAAATTGGGAACCCCTCATATCCCTACCACTTAATGAGGTTGTTGAATTCTTTAACTCAACATTCCTAGACATCCTAAATAGGCAAGCACCCACCCATCAAAAACAAATAAAACATAACTATGCAAGCTGGCTCTCAAAATCCACCAAAGAAGTCATGTCTATAAGGGGTAAAATGTGGAAATCAAGGCAGAAAAACAAAGACCTCTCAACTCTACTAGAATACAAGCAACTCTGTAACCATGGAAAACGTCTGCTAAAGTGATAAAAAGCCCACTACCTCCACCTACAAAGCCAACATAAAATAATCCCCAAAAATTCTGGTCCTCCATCAACCAACTATTACACCCAAGCTCTCACAGCAACCCATTTCCTGCCCCACACAAACCTCCCGCTGAACTTTCCACCCTCTTTAATCCCTATCTCATTGACACCATAGCTAACCTAACCACCACCTTTCCAACAGTTAACATCACCACCACCAAGACAGCTGATGACCAAATCATCCCAGAAAACAATGCTACCCTTGACTCCAACCTAAAATTCTCCCCCATACCCACCGCCCAAATAAAAACACTTTTACTTAAGCTAAAACCCTGTACTCTGACCCCTGATAATCTACCCCCACACTTCCTGCAGCTAGTTGCAAACTGTATAGCTTGTCCCATCAGCATACACATTAACAGATCGATTAAAGAATCCCTTGTCCCAGACACCTGGATAAAAGCATTCATTCTCCCTTTACACAAAGGAAGGATAAAAGCATTCATTCTCCCCTTACACAAAGGCGGCACCAACACAGACATCTCTACCTTTCGGCCAATAGCAACTCTCTCACCCCTTTCTAAAATTATGGAAGAATGCATCCATGCCCAGCTCCTCGACCACAAATTCTGTCACCCACTCAGCATGGTTTCAGACCAGAGCACAGCACCGCTATTGACCTCCTCTCCTTCCTTGATACAGTTATCTGGGCATGGGATTCTTTTCTTTTCCTTGACCTCTCTAAAGCTTTTGATATCATTTCCCAGACCATCCTCCTCTCTAAACTATCTACCCTCCACATTTTCCCACCTACCCTGCAATGGTTCAATAGCTATCTGTCCAATAGGCAGCAATCCACCAGATGACAACAATCTTACTCTCCCTTCCTCAATACTTCCCCAAGGGTACCCCAAGGCTCCATACTTGGTCATATGTTATTTAGCATCTTTATTAACAACTTTCATTCCACTCTTCCGCAATACTCAGTAATCCAGTATGCTGACAACTCTACAATAATATGCACTGCAAATTCCAGCTCTGAACTCCATCATATCACCCAGAATGCCCTCACCTTTACTGAATTGTGGATGCTTAACAATCATCTTGCCCTAAATCTGAAAAAAAAAAAAAAAAAAAAACTAATATTTTTTACCCCTAAGAAAACCACTTCCTTAGATAAAAAAAAACTCTTCACTATACAAGGCCAAGACAATACCACGATAGAAGTTGTCCCACACATTAAATAAACTACTAGGCATTATTACAGATGAAAACCTTAACTTTGACCTGCACATAAACAATAACATTAAAAAAACACACCAAAAGCTTAGTATGCTCTACAGGCACCAACACTTTCTGAGCCTCTCTACTAGACATATACTTGCAACCACCTTTTTATTACCATCTCTCCTTTATGGTGCCCCTCCCCTCACTAATATCCAAAATTCTACAAAATCCAAACTTGATGTGTTACAGCAGAATAGCTAGATTTGCCACCAAGGTCAAAATCTCATCCCACCACTGCAACTCACTGAAACAATTAGGCTGGCTGGAACTCCCCCACCATCTCTCATTTACCCAACTAACTACACCGCATAAAACAATCTACAGACCCACAGATTGTCCTGCTGTCTCGACTCTACTTGCCAAATACCAACCCAGCAGGCAAATGGCACCCAAGATCTGAAAATCATCTACTTCTAAAAGTAGAAAAGCCCACCTTACCTGCTGGTCAACTCCTGTACTCCTTCACCATTGCCAAAGTATGGAACTCACTTCCTCCTTCTATAAGAAGTACAGACAGCACCACCACCTTAAAATAAATACTGAAAAATCATCTCAACTCTTCCTGGCTATGTACCTGCTCTATAACCTAACCTTTTCCTTATAAAGTGTCTTTCAGCTTTTTCCAGTCAGGTATTGCCACAGCGGATCTCCGGCTGGCTTATGATTGGCAGTAATTTTTAGAGTGTCGAGTTGCCAGGCCGGCACCCAACCATCAGAGAAGGCACATGCATGCATCTAACTGCATGTCTTTTAAATTTCAGTCAATCATGCGGAGGACATGCAGACTCCACACAGAAGGCACTCCAGCCAAGATTCAAACTGGAGACTCTTGCTGTGAGGTGACAATGCTAACCACTGCACAACTTTGATGTCTCTCTTCCTTCTTATATGATAACTAAACTAAACTCCTATGCTTTTTGCTACTACTGACTGATGATATTTTCTCCCTATTTATTATTTTTTCATCACTTGTTGATGCTGGTACAATAATGCTGATTAATATATCTCTGTTTATACCTCTCTGATTGAATTAATCTGGCATCCAGCTAAATTCCTGCTTTTATGTATATATTCTGTATATATTACTGTAATCGAACCAACTAGATTCCTGCTTTGATGTATATATTCTGTATATATTACTGTAATCAAACCAACTAAATTCCTGCTTTTATGTATATATTCTGTATTTATTACAGTAATCACTCTGTGTAACACTGTTACTACTTCTGTATGAATTAATGTTTAATTTTTTTCTGTATCTATGTTGTTGTCAGAGCTTTTCTCCCTGGGCCTCCACTGAAAATGGGCTCTTTTAGGCCCAGTGGACTTTCCCAGTATACAAATGCAATAAAATAAATAAATAAATACAAGCAACATTTTCATTAAAAAACAGTATTTTCATTACAAAAGTAACATTTTATAGAAAAAGCCGTATCTCAACATCCTGTTAACCTTCACTATGCCGCAATGCCTCAATGCAAAACAACCCCCCCCCCATTCTGTACTGCTAAAGATGGATCATGGGACCTGAATAGCCTTTCTTATTTGCAGTGGTGATGGACAGATTGACATACAAAACCAGACAAGAGCCCCTCGGGCTGTGATGTTTGCAGATGACATTGTGATCTGTACTGAGAGTAGGGAACAGGTTGAGGAGACCCTGGAGAGGTGGCAATTTTCTCTAGAGAGGAGAGAAATGAAGGTCAGCAGGACTAAGACAGAATATATGTGTGTGAATGAAAGTGAGGACAGAGGAATGGTGAGGATGGAGGGAGTAGAGTTGGAGAAGGTGGATGAGTTTAAATACTAAAGATCAACAGTTCAGAGTAATGGTGAGTATGGAAGAGAGGTGAAGAAGAGAGTGCAGGCAGGGTGGAGTGGGTGTAGAAGAGTGTCAGGAGTGATTTGTGATAGATGGGTACCAGTAAGAGTAAAAGGGAAGGTCCACAACATGGTAGTGAGACCAGCTATGTTATATGGGTTGCAGACACTGGCACTGACAAAGAGGCAGGAGTCAGAGCTGGAGGTAGCAGAGTTAAAGATGTTAAGATTTGTATTGGGTGTGATGATGATGGACAGTATTAGAAATAAGTATATTAGAGGGTAAGCTTAGGTTGGACGGTTTGGAGACGAAGCCAGAGAGGCAAAGATTGTGTTGGTTTAGACATGTGCTAAGGAGGGATGTTGGGTATGTTGGGTGAAGGATGCTAAGGATGGAGCTGCCAAGTAAGAGGAAAGGATGAAGGCCTACGATAAGGTTTATGGATGTGGTAAGACAGGAAATGCAGGTAGTTGGTGTGACAGAGCAAGATGCAGAGGACAGGAAGAAATGGAAACAGATGATCCACTGTGGCGACCCCTAATGGGAGCAGCCGAAGCCAAAACAAGATTGGTGTTCATTTTATCTGGCCTAAGTACCATTTAGACAAATATGGGGTGGTCAACAACTTTGCTCTTTCAGTCCTTCATATGAGTTCAGTCAATCCAGACATTGAATAAGTGGCCGATTTCTATCTCATTCTGTTTCCAGAAATCATTACAAAATGTATTGATCTGCTGGCCAGTTTTGGAATCGACACAACTGAACTGTTTCTTTCACTTTGGAATTACTCAATAACTCCCATTTTAAATGTTTCCTGCTTCCTTATTTACTACTTTCCTCTAGGACTGTTGTATACTGCATGCTTTTATGCTTACTGTCTTCTCTTGCACAGATTTAGTAGGATTTTAATTTAAATTTATTCTGTCAGGTAACAAACTAACAAGTTTTTTTATTTCTTAGTAGATCTCTTTCTCTTCTTATTTTTAGGTTTAGACAAAGTTTTGTCTATATGAAAAGCAGGGACAATATTCTGTTGTATGGCAGTGTTAGCATTTACTCCAGCACTCAGACTGACTGCAGTAGCCCTAGATTCCCCCCATGGTTTTAATAGATTTATGTGATATATCTGCTCTGGCCTTCTCTTTCCAGTTTGTTTTATTTTGTACATCATTTCATTAATTGTCTCCTCCACTTCAAAAGCTCTTTGCCATTCTCCTAGGAAATTATTCTTGGCAGATGGGAGACAACTTTAACACTTTCCCTCTCTTTCAAAGTCCCTGAGTCTAGCATTTATGTTGTATAATATCAGTTTTATTTCTCCTACCCTTATGTTCCTTGTGCCTATCTTGCAAGCCTTTGATATGTACTGTTGCATTTTAAATGGTCATCCCAAGTTTCCTTAGCTTTGTCCAGCAGACCATGAGGATTTCTCCCATATAGTAACTCAAATAGGGTAAACATTCTTGAAACCCGAGCAAGCAGGAGATACGGAAGTAACTGATTCCAGTTCTTACCCTCTTGTTCTATGGCCTTCTGTAGCATAGATTTTGAGAGCTTTAATAAAGTGCTCCATTAAGTCACCAACCTGGAAGTGATACACTGAACTTCTTAATTGTTTTACTTTTGGTAGAACTGGTGTATTACCCTGGACAAAAATGGGGTTCTCTGGTCTGCGAGCATTTCTTTGGCTATGGCTACCATGGAATAAAGTAACACTATCTTTTTAGATTTTGACTTAAAATTTACCTTTCATAGTGGTACTCCCTCAGAAATCTTCATAGCATAGTTAATAATGACCAAAATGCATAGTTGGTCATTAACAGAATTTGCTAGTGAGCCTACAAGATCCATGACTAACCAGTCAAATGTCTCCTTAATAAAAAGCATAGGCATCATTGGCTTCTAATTCCAGGATGTGGTAAAGGCATAGGTATCAGTGGACTTCTAATTCCAGGATGTGGTAAAGGCATAGGTATCGGTGGACTTCTGATTCCAGGATGTGGTAAAGGCATAGGTATCTGGACTTCTGATTTCAGGATGTGGTAAAGGCATAGGTATCAGTGGACTTCTGATTCCAAGATGTGGTAAAGGCACAGGTATCAGTGGACTTCTAATTCCAGGATGTGGTAAAGGCATGGGTATCAGTGGACTTCTAATTCCA
The DNA here is from genome assembly GCF_019279795.1 of Protopterus annectens. Classification (NCBI taxonomy): domain Eukaryota; kingdom Metazoa; phylum Chordata; order Ceratodontiformes; family Protopteridae; genus Protopterus; species Protopterus annectens. The sequence goes on along the minus strand of NC_056730.1, from coordinate 723,260,468 downwards.
GGATGTTGTGCAGTCATTTTGACATTCTATGTATAATGCACAGAAGGTCAAAATGTATACCTGTCAGCCTTCAAGCATTAAAAATCATATAACAGTGGTCTTTAAATATCACAGTAGTAGGACAGAAATAGGGGTAGGTTCTTATTTTTCACAATAGTAGGTCTACTAGGCCTTACATAGTTAGTGGTACTGATTCTTTGTATAGACATAGTTTATGTATTTAATGAAGCATATACCCATAAACAGGTCAGAGTTTATGAAGAACATCATAACACACAAACACAGTTCTGCAGCAGGTAATCTCTTAAATAAAAATAGAGTTGTACAGGTTTGGTTTTGCATCCACTAAGAATTCCAAGAAAACTCGGGCAAGTTACCACTAAGGGTCTCTAACATCTCTTCTATGTTATTGTAAAGTCTTCCTTTTAATTGTATTTTTGAAAATGCCACAGATGTTGTAGACCAGTCTGAGTTGCAGTGTACTCATCTATGTGTGTGTGTGTGTGTGTGTGTGTGTGTGTGTGTGTGTGTGTGTGTGTGTGTGTGTGTGTGTGTGTGTGTGTGTGTGTGTGTGTGTGTGTGTGCATGTGTGTGTGTGTGTGTGTGTGTGTGTGTGTGTGTGTGTGTGTGTGTGTGTGTGGATGTGTGTCTTGGTGATCAAATCAGTCTTCTCTGTAAATATCCTTGATTTAATCAGGGTGTTCATAATCATTTCATTTTTTTTCATATGATGTGGGCAAATCAATTACTTGATTAATGTTTCAAATCACTAGTTCTGGTGATATGGAAAAATGGCATCTATCCAATAGAGATAAAAGGGCTTGCTGTTACTAGGGCACACTTTTTAATTTCTCCAAATCTTTTGGGTTTCTAATACCATGACAGGAATGGACCCCATTCCTAAGTCAAAGTACAATTAAAGTTCATGAAATCAGCATTGTTTCAATCTCTGATATCAGCCAGAAGTGCTCTTCGCAGCACCTGCAATTTGCCTGGTAATGACTCCTTCTGCAATTCGTATGGGGTTGCATGGATTGGTAACATATCTAAATACGACTGAAGATTTTTTTTATAAGACACTTTGCTCCTGCTACTGTTGAAACTGTCTGGTATCTTTCTTCCACATTGCTCTCATTTTTGCCTGCAGATCCTGATATTTTATGACTTTGTGTCTCTCTGTAGACAACACACTGTAGTCACTGGGTGTGGCGATTTCAACGATCAATGCTACTTTTGTCTTCTTTTCATGGACCATTATATCTGGTTTTCTAGCATCTATATTTTGAACTGTTGGCAATGGGTGATCCCATGTGATATAAACTCATGTTTCCAGTGTTTTTTAGCCACTTCAGTACCATAATGTTTGCACAATCCCCAGTGCAACAGTCTTGCCACATTATTATGCCTTTCAGTTTACAGTTCTTGTGCCGTTAGTATGTCACAGCCAGCAACGGGGTGTGCGACTGTTTCCAATTCGGTTTTACAAAACATACATTTGTCTGTTTCTCCCACATGTTCAATGGACTTTGTAAAGCAGTGTGTATGTAGCCCACTGTCTTGGACCGCCAATATTAACCTTTCATCTCTTGGTTTGAATTCACCTCTCCTTAATCATTCCTGCATTCATTCCTGATAACACAAGGTGCTTCTGAAAGTTTTCAATACTTACAACCTTATTTATGCATTTTCCACATTTCTTGCCTTCTCATCTGGTCCTTCACCTTATATTCTTTCTTTTGTTTTTTGGCACATTCTGTTGCTGCCTGATTTTTATCTACTTCTGGTTTGATTTCCATTCCTGCTTGACACCGATATGCTTCTGCTAGATTAAGCAAAGAAATCATCTTAGATTTATTCTCCTCATGTTTAAAAACTTTCACTATGTTTGGGTCTTGTGAGGTCAGCAGATATGTGTGGAGTCCTACGATTGCAGATCTATATATGTAATCATTTTCAGGGAGGCTCATCCCTCCTTCGGAAAGGGGAATATATAACCTCAGTATACACTGATTTCTTTTATAAATCATTTGGTGAGCATGAAGCATCCTTCTCATTTTCCTTTCTAATCTATCCAACACATTTTGGGGCCAGTCAATCACTCTAAAACTATAAGTTAGGACAGGAAGAGCAAATTGGTTTATAGCTTAGATTTTGTTCATAGATGTCAACGCTGTTTTCAGGATTAATTTAAGTCTTCTAAAGTATTCCTTACTAAGTTTTGTTTGCATGTGTTCATGTTTTATTGTTGATCCTTCCTAAATATTTATATACGCCCTCTTGCTCATGTTCTTTTATATCACATTCTTGTCCCAAACTGATGTTTTCTTGGTACTGCAGTTTTCCTGCTTTAAAAGTTACTTTTGTACATTTATCAAGACCAAATGACATTCTTTTATCATCTGAAAAAGTTTTGTCACACCTATAAAAGGCAACAGATGATGAAAAAATATTTATCTAATTACCAACACTGTAGAATTTGACTTCCTTAAGTTATTCTTTCTCAGCTTTGAATTAAGCATGCCTCACCCTTATAAATTTGAAAAGAAAAAAAGGAATGCGCTCATGGGTATAAGCCTGTTGGCAATTCCAGTATCTTTAGAATACTGAAACCTATCACATAAACCTACATTATGTAAGGAAAAAGTCAAATTGCAACCTCAGCTATAATAATTCTTACAAATGACTGGCAGATAATAAAAATTAATTGTATCTCTGTACCTGAAATTGTGGGAAAATTATGCTTATGATCATCTTGCAAGTGGTTACTAAGCAAAAAAGTGCTAAAATACTTGAGTCATTTGTATACTAGTACATTTCATTTGAATAAAAACAAACTGCAAATCAAGGTGCAAGAAGTGGTAATATGCATATATTTCTAGTTTCTGTCACAATTTTAAAAAGAAATAAGGGATACTTTTGAATTTGTAAATGCCTAGTTATTTGTTTGGTGCCCCTATTTTTCTGAATAAAAAATTCTACAGTAACAAAAGACCACTGAGATGTAGGTAGCTTGGGTAAGCAGGCATTAACCATAGCATCTTTTCTAAGAAGGACAGTAAAATGACTAAAAGTATTCTTATAAAAGTAATTAAATATTATGTACAATAACGAGCAAATGGAACCAAGAGTCACAACCCAAATCAATTTGTATTAAATAAGTATCCAGAGGGTAAATGAAGCATCCAGAATGCTAGTTGGCTAAGCACTTTCATCCAGGATATTTTTTATGCTTGTTACTATAAATATATTTGGTTACTGGCTGGATTTGTGCACAGTTTGCCAGGCCTTATTGCAGTTAGTATTTCTATTAAAGGTTATCAAAGAACCCATGCTGGCAATTACACTGAGGAGAAAGAAATAATATGACAGTTGTTCTGAAATGCCTGAGCTTAAAACATGGAATATTAAACAAAAGGTCATAATTTAAATAGCCATCATTGGTAGCATGGATGGATAAAGCCCTTACAAAAGCATAGGCAACCTGAATTTCTGTGCTTGATGGCACAGCCATTTTGAATTAAGTATACCAGTCCTAGAGAGGAGCAATTGTGGTTCCTGACTGACTTACACTGTTGCTGCTCTGATGACATGGCCTCAGCTGGAGAACACAGACCTGTCATGATGCCTGGAGCTGATGCTAAGAAAATGAGGCATAGCCACCCAAGCTGATGATGGTAGTCCATGTTGGAGTATGTGGATAAACACACATGAAAAGGTCACCCTTGCAGTGACACAAGTGCTCAACTCACAACTAGGACAGGGATAGGCCATAAAAGATACATTTCTTATTGGTAGGATACCAGCAAGAGAACAATATACATACTAGGCTGCCTGGATGACAGCTGACCTTGGACAATATGATGTTGATGGAGGGTCGGTTTGATAGTCAGTGGGCAGTGGGGTAAAACTAATTAAAAGAAAGCGGTAATGCACTTGCATTTGAATTTGCTATCAAACATTAAAAAGACATTCCACGGCAAAAAATGCTTAATTACTGATCAGTACACATTCATGTTATTTGTTGCAAAGTCATATTAGCAGTTATGTGTTAACACGTGCCATTTTGTATACGGTTATATAATACTGCAACACCAGAGAGGCCCAAGTAATTTAGGAAAACAGGAATTAGTTGCTGTATATTCCCTAAAAAGGCAAGGTATAAATTACTGTAACTGTTCATATATTTAAAACGTTACTAGATATCCTATGCTGACTGCTGGCTGAGAAAATAAGACAAATAGCTAAATATATTATTTTGATGTTCATCGGCCTGCAAATGCTCTAAAGTCGATGAGCAATATCTTGCTATATAGGATTTCAACAGAAAAAAAAAATCAAAATTCCAAGTATGGGCTCATTATAAGCCAAATAATATCAAAGCCAGCTGTCTGACTCTTACACAACTAGCACAAATACTACAGTGGAATTTGTATATTTAACAAGTAAGTACGAATATTAGTGATTAAGCTGTGGTGGTACAGCGGTAGCATTGTTGCCTCACAGCAATAGGTTCTCCTGTTCAATTCATGGCTGGAGTGCCTTCTGTGTAAAGTCTGCATGTCCTCCCCACGGTCGAATGGCCTCCAAAAGACATGCGTGAATGGGCATGCCTTCGCTGAAGGTTGGGCGTCAGGCTGGCAACTTGGCACCATAAAAAATCTACTGCTAATCATTAGCGGACCGGAGTTCCACTGTGGCTTCCCCTAACTGGGAAAAGCTGAAAAGACCAACAACAACAAATATTAGTGATTAGTTGTATCTCTACACATGTGCACTGGTAACCTAATGTCTGTGACTACAATTATAGTGGTTAATAAACACAAATGTGATAAAATAAGTAAGTGATTTCAACAGAAGAATGCTATTCTCTAAGAAAACGTAGCATAGAGTCTACTTACTACAGGATCTGTTGTAAATTTTTAATACATTCCTACATAAATGCCAATAAATATTAGTAAAGTGAGTGGCAAGGTAGTATACAAAAATTAGTAACTTGTTTGCATCTTTAGCCATCAGCACAATCTTTTATACACCTGCATAAACTATATCCCTAAATGTGAACAGATACCTATTCATACCTTACATCTCCTTACTCTCCCTTCTTCACTCACTTCCTTAATGGCTTTCTCTCCAAATATACTATAGGTCTGCTTTTCTCTCACTTCATATTTCAATTCCTGTTTATCTTTTACTAAGTTAACTTTAGGTTCATAGGTAGGTACGAGGCTATTTGCCTGAAGGCATTTATAAGCCTAGACGGAATGTGTTGGCTTTCGCAGCCCCCTTAGATTAGTTCTGTGTGCCTCTGTCCAACAGAGCCATTGAAGTGATCCCTGGGGTAAACTTTCTATTTCCCATCCATTTGTCAAGGTTTCTCTTGAAGAGGGTTAGCGAGGCGCTCTGCCTAATGTAGATTGGAATCTTGCTCCAGAGCATAGGAAGTCTCTGGGACAGGAATCTATCCCTCCAGCATGTCCTACTTATTGTTGTGATGAGGTTTAGATCCCTGGAGCGTGTGGCTTGAGAGGATATGGTTTTCTTTAGGTGGAGGATGTCCATCAATTCTGGGTTGGACATGCTCCATTTAATTATATAAACTGGCTAAAATGTTTCTATTATATCACTGTCTTATAACTTGTATCTATCGTTAATCAATGTTTTCATATTATGTCTAATTGGTATAATTATTTAAACTGTATTTGTTTTATGTATTATTTTTTAAGATTTTAAAATGATTGTTTTTAAAATATTTTGTAATATTTTGGAAGCTTTTTCTCCAGGCTTCCATTGTAAATGGACTCCTACGCAGTTGGACTTTTCCAGTAATCAAATTTCAACAAATAAAGATCAACTAGATCATACTAATAGAGCCTTCTCTATAATAAAAATGTAATCATAACAAAACCATAGTAGCAGACCTATGACAAGAATTAGTATTTTAATAGTTTCATAATTTCATGAATATGTGCAATCCTACACTGTCATGCTGCTATGTACAGTATTCTTCTTATGACTGTCTGGGGGGGGCTTGTATGTTTTTGCTGTTATTATTGATTTATTTATCCTTCTATGGGTCTTGTATTGAATATCTTTTTAAATTGAAATGTTTTATTGTTGTTCTTGTTATCCTTGCTTCCTTTGTACTCTCTGGTGAGTTGATGCTTGAAATTTCATTTAGGCTGCACTTGTGTAGTCCTAAATGAGAATGAAGTTTACTTTGACTTTGAATATCTATTTCATAAAAGCTTGAGAAGATGTGAATATGTCCATTACTAGGTGGTGCTATTCAAGGGAAACTGAAGAGAAAAGGAAAGGAAATGAAGAAATAGATGACAATGTACCTCACAAGACATCTGCAACAGCTGGAAAGGCCGCAGAAATACCTCACTAAAAGAATCACAGGCCTAAAGCAGATGCCCAATGCTGACCATCTAAAAAAACTCCAGCTATGCTCTGTGGCATATCGTCTATTCAGAGGCGATTTCTGCTTAACATACAAGGCCATGTCAAACCCTGAGCTGTTGGACATGCTCCACTTAAAGAAATCCCAATCCACACTCTCCAGGGATCTAAACCTTGTCATCACAATGAACAAAACATGCTGGAGGGATAGGTTCCTGACCCAGAGACTTCCCATACTCTGGAATAGACTGCCCATACAAGTCAAGCAGAGCGCCTCATTGACCATCTTCAAAAGGAACCTTGACGAGTGGATGGGAGATAGGAAATTCACCCTGGGGATCATGTCAGTCACCCTGCTAGACAGGGGTTCAGGGAAGTAAATACTGTGGGAAGAAATATCCAAGGAATTGTTATGGCTAGGCTTGTATAGGCCCTAGGGCCAATAGCCTAGTACCAACCTATAAGAAGGGGTTAGCGGAGAAAAAATGGAAACTGCAAACAGAAACAAAAGGCTAATAAAAATATAAAGAAAGAAAGCTCAATCGCCAATATTAACCTATAAAAGAAAATAAACTCACAATTCACATTTCTAAGTATGCTACAAATTTTTTTTTCACAGAAACTTAACCAGTCAATGAAATATCTAACAGTTTTGATGCTACTAGATTCCAAAAATAAAATTTAAAAATGTCAGTTTTGTCAGTAATGCAGTTAAAACATGAGAGCTTGACAGGACTCTTCTTCTGTAATGGATCGGTAAGCTTATTAACTTGGACAAAAACATCATACTTTTTCTGTTGCTTTCTTATGTAGATGAATCTAAGCTGCTTAGGGTGCATACCTGCCCAGAAGATACGATAAATGCAGGGGTCTCATGGAAGAATAACACACATAAAGAGGCAGATAGCTAGAGTAAAAGGATGTTTAGTGGGATCAACATGCTGTCAAGAATGCTGCAGCAAGGAAAACATCTTATAACCTGTTAAAAGGGAGATATTAACTGTCGCTTAGTCGAGCAAGCCATATGTCAACTTTTGTGTTCTGTATCAACAAAAAAATGGAAATAGCACGCCCTATATCGGATTCCAAAAGAAAGATGTGCTCAGCATAGTGCACTGAAGTAGTGCTTCAGTGAAGGCAGACTTGATCTAAGAACAACCTGAAGTCACAACAATGCTATGGTAATTGTGGATTTCAGACATGTTTGTCTAACTCCTAAACCCTACAGGTGCATCTGATGACAAGGAAAATTGACAAAGTAGTACTGGAGGTTTAGCCCATAGCAAATACACATAAATTATATAAAACTGAAATATTTTGCTGCTCATTCTGTAACAAAATCTACAAAAATAAATCATCAATTAAATGCACTGCAGTAGGCTGGGATTTCACAGGTTATGTTGGAGGATGATCTGCCAATGTATCCTATCATCTGCAGACAACCAGTATGGAAGTGAACCAGGCTTCAGAGAAGCCAGCTCTCTGATCAAGAAGTAATGAGCAGATCCAGATTAGAGAGATCTAGCATAGGCTGTGCATGAGTTGTGTGCACTCCACATTTCTTCACACAGCCTTGGGGTAACCTAGTTCCACAAGAAGCAAAGGTGTCCCTGAGACTTGATATACTGGCCTCTGGAACATGGGTGATACTGTAGGATTGCCCCAGACAGTTGATAGTCGTATACTAGGACAATGCCTGACAGTCACATGCAACAAGATGGCTGAGTCATGTGCAACAAGATGGCTGAGTTCATTAACTTCTCATCAATACCACATGAGCGGTAGACTGCCATATAATGGTTCTCTGCCATAAACAATTTTCCATGTGTTCTTGGTATAACTGACTGCATCAATGTACCAATCAAACCCCATTCTGGAGATGGTGCAGAACAGTAGTTCAACAGGAAGGGTGGCCATCAGTTAAATCAATTGTCAAGTACAGTGCTCGGCAGATGGCTTCATAATTATCCTGATGGCAACACACCCTGATAGTGTGCACAGTGCAGCTATATTGAGAGAGTGCCCTAAAGGTTTTGTGGATATGGTTTTTGAGGGGCTACTGCTTGATAAGTTTACCTGCCTATGGAAATTTTTTCTATGTTCCTGTACCACGGTGTGATGATACAATGCTAATGCTTTGTCCATTTATGCCAACAGGGGTCTGTGGTTATCCACCAGAGCTCCAGTTCATGACACCTTTCAAAACTCCTCCCATGCCTTCTGAGGATACACTGCAACATGGAACAGCATTGACCAATCGTTTGTCATGCTGAAATCAAGATTCCAATGTCTGTTAACATTTGATTGTGTCTACAGTGCTGCCCAAATTGTTACCCTGTGTGCCATGCTGCACTATATGATTACATCCAAAAACAGTGGCATGTCATCACTAGGTGTGGGTGATCTACCCAAAGAACCCCAGGTGTCTGAAAAGGAGATATCACATAGGTTCATAGGTTGGTACTAGGCTATCGGCCCTAGGGCCTATGCAAGCCTAGCCATAACAATTCCCTGGATATTTCTTCCCACAATATTTACTTCTCTGGACCCCTGTCTAGCAGGGTGACTGACATGATCCCCGGGGAGAATTTCCTATCTCTCATCCAATCATGAAGGTTCCTTTTTAAGAAGGCCAATGAGGTGCTCTGCTTGACATGTATGGGCAGTCTATTCCAGAGTATGGGAAGTCTCTGGGTCGGGAACCTATCCCTCCAGCATGTTTTGTTCATTGTGATGACAAGGTTTAGATCCCTGGAGCATGTGGCTCTGAGGGATTGGGATTTCTTTAAGTGGAGCATATCCAACAGCTCAGGGTTTGACATGGCCTTGTATGTTAAGCAGAGATAGCCTCTGAGTAGACGATATGCCACAGAGTATAGCTGGAGTTTTTTTTAGACGGTCAGCATATGGCATCTGCTTTAGGCCTGTGATTCTTTTAGTGAGGTATTTCTGTGGCCTTTCCAGCTGTTGCAGATGTTTTGTGAGGTACATAACAAACGGGGCATTATACTTGATAATGGGTCTAATGAGGGATGAGTACACTGGGACAATGACCTTCTTTTTCTGGATGAAAAGCCCTTAGTGATGAGGTGTGCCACATAGGATTTCCTGACTGTTGTGGTGATGTGGTTATCGAAAGTGAGACCACTGTCCACCTGTGTCCCTAAGTCTCTCATCACACTTTCGATGTTTAATGTCCTGCCACCTATGTGGTAATTCATGGGTACACGTTTTTTTTCCAAAGAGGATAACTATACATTTCTTGGCATTAAGCTTGAGCCCATGGCTCTGGCACCAGGCATCTGTTTCTGTAAGGCCCTTTTTGTAGAATATCCACATAATTTGGGGATTTAATAATGCTTCAGAAGATGATCAGGAGGACACAAGGGATATTACAGCCAGGCATGAGTGATGAAGACTGATACTGTATATGCTGGCTCAGAAGTTTAAACCATGACACACCAGATGTACACATGTATAACAGCAAAAAGTGATGAACATCTAGTGCTGATGGCATAGTAATGCAACATATGACAGCCACAGTAATTCTTCTAGTGCTTGTACATAGGAAACATCATATATAACATACAAGTATCTCAAGTATGTCTTGCTACAGCACATACATGCCATGTGGTAGCAACTAGAAAATATATCCCTGTAAGGAAATGACATTTCTTAGACAGGGAGGAATGTAGTACAGTTATAACAACTACTATGGATATACTTAGATGTGTAATCCCATGTGTAAATAAACATGCACATGCATACTGTATTGTTTTGTCATATTGTAGCTAGATTAAATCATCATCAATAAACAAAAACTAGCTGCAAGTAAGAGTTGCAGCATTCTGTCATAAGGAAAATATTCAGTAAGCATAGATTACTTTCCTTGGCTAAAATGAAACAAAAATAAATTAATAATATTAAGACATTTGAGACAGGTTCTAAACTATGTTTGCAGACAGCAGCAAAAGTCCTCCAGAAGCAGAAGGCCAGAAAGAAACTTAAGGTGTCCCACACTGTTACCTAATAGGAAACAAATCTGTGCTCTTTTAGTCAATTGAGGTAAGGTATGCTTTGTGAATGAAGCAATTAAAGGGTGTATAAGGCATGTAAAAGTATCACAGAATACCCTATTATGATTTTAGATGAATGAAGTGAATTTATAGCTAGGTATTATAGATTATGGATTAGCTGATGGCAAATAAGATAGTCACAAGAATGTGAACATTCTCCTTAATTTTTAGAGTGCACTCTAAATTTCTTCTTGAAATTTCTGAGAGAAATGTAGTCATGGATTACTTCATGAGCAGTTATGACCTTAAAGTAACAGCAACCTTTAGGACGTAACACTACTCTGCTAACAACAAGAACTACCCTACCAACTACTACCAAGAAATTGAAGTAGTATTCCAGTGGTGGTGGTGGTGGTGGGGTTACTAGGAAGTAAATAGTGAAAAGACAGCAAGAAGTATGGCAATGTAGCTTTTGTGTTGCCATTAGCTGCAGATAGAGCTACCAGTTTTCCAGGTTCATCATCATGTGGTCTACCTGTCCAGTACACTGGGCATAGCTTGAACCACAGTCAGGAAGACAAGACGCTCTTTTGAGTATCACCCCATCACAGAGAGTCTGCCTATGACAGTATGCTGAGAATAAGACTCTCATGGAACTTTATTGGGATCAGAGTTCATTTAGCAGCTTAGACTCTGGTCAGTAGGGAGAGGTACCTCATGTAGTGGTGTAGAAAATAACATCTTACCTTTTAATCTGTCATTTACTTCTCCAGGAAGGGTGTCCAGTATTTAAAATAGAATTAACATTTTTACAAGTGAATGATAACAGGGAATAATACTTAAACGTGACCTTCACCCTAAAAAGGTAACATATATTCTTTCACCACTTAGCATAAGTCTACTAATTGGGTGATGGCTTTCTAAATGAAGATGTCTACCTGTGAGTTTATGCTATATCTTGGCTAGAAAAGCTGCAGAGCATATGCTGTGAAATCATCTGCCTACAGGAAGAGCATAAGCTTGATATACTGTAGTTGTATGCTATTAATAAAAGCTTTGTAAAGGAGTGGGCCTATTACTGACCTGTGCGGGACACCAGTGAAGATGTTTCATAACAAATGGTTCCACCTGATGCTATGCAGCCTACCTTATACATAGTTGGCAAACCACCCTAGTGTGCTGAGGACAGTGTAAGCACTGGTTGCTAACCAAGAGGATGGGAGACTTACCACATCAAAACCTTGGTAGAGTGAGACACAAATGTCCCTTCTGGCACATCTCATGGTCATAATCATTTGAGATTTCAGTTAAGGGTGCATTTCTTTCATGATAAAACCTTATGACCTGTCATGTCTCGGAGATTACCAGTAGGGATCAGTTGCTGAGGTAACATCTTTTCTACTGCCTTTTCCAATAGGCTGAAAGTATAACTCATTTGTAGCTATTAGCAGTGCTGTTAAGTCTACAAATCTTTTTTCTTCTATAAATTTGAAATGCATCCCTTAGTTAGAAACATTTTACCAGACATAGCAGCTGGTCTGTTAGGAAGTTATCTTCAACATGCATGACTGCAACAAAGGTGAAGGTCGATTTCAATGTTTACTTTTATAACTCTAGGTAACTCACTAGCTCTTATAACCTGAAGCCAAAATGAAGAAACAGCAGCTTTGCCTGTGATAGAATTGTGTGCATGTGCTTGTTTGTGTGCATGGACGTGTGTATATATCCATATGCACATGAGTGTGTGAGTGTGTGCGTGTGTGCGTGTGTGCGTGTGTGAGTGTGTGAGTGTGTGAGTGTACATGTGCATGGGGGAGTAGCTTGGGTCTGAAAAAAGATTTCAAGGAGGTTTTAGGCTAGCAGTGCTGGAGTCACAAAACACACAGGTTTGTGCCCACCAGAAGAGGTGAGTCAGTAACAAACCCTTGCCATGGTGTTACCCATCCTTCTAAACAAGAAGCAATTTATAGATTTTTTTCTTGGTTATTTTAGGATTATTCCATGAGTTTACTTACATGTCTTTCATAAAACAAGACTGAATTTAATTTATTTTTTGGCACATTTACTAAAAAGACACCTGTGCTTGCATAGAGTAATGACAGCTTTAATTTTTGTAAACTAATCTAAGAGTGACTTCCTAAATGTCTTCCAGTTTGACTGTTCTGGCCTGATAAATTTGAAGTCATGACCATTTTTTGTATACTTCCTAACTAGAGCTCCTTTACTGAGGCAGAGAAGAAAATGCTTACTATAATCTCAACAGCATCACCTTGTGATGACAGCAAATAATACGTTTCCTAGTCGACAGATAAGTGTTTCATCTCAAAGATGTGCACATGCACTATGACATTTTCTTGCTCTGAAGGTCCAGTGAATATTAAAGCAATTTTAGTTCATGCATCTTGCTTGATCTACCACCCACTGTTACTCAGTGAACCATGTTGTAGTTGTGAATGGAAGATTGTTACTCAATTCTGCAATGTCAGTATGGCCTTATAGGAGTCACTGCATCACTCAACTATATATCTTTCATTAACTCCTAATTACCTTACCACTCAAGCTTGATCAACTTGTTTGAGCCTCCAAACTCTCCCATCAACTCCATAAGTATGTATTCAAACCAGTCTGGAATATCTGTTAGTGAAGACCCTCAAAACACTGAATATTAGTGCACAGGATCTTCCCATGTAATAACTTAGGTTTCAACAAAGTAAATTAAACAGATGTGGTCCTGTTAATATCAACTTCATGAATACAGGAGAAAAGATTAGAGGTCAGAATGTACGTGAGGCCCAAACACTGACATGGTAAAATAAGGCCACACATTTAAAGGGAATAGCAAACTATTTACCTATGTCTGCATTTCTATGGCAATGAAGCTACCCCAGACCTCTGTTTGACTGACAGCCAAATTCCCGTTTCTCATCAGTAGTGTAACTAGTGTTACTTTCAAAGGGCAAGAATCCCCACATTACATATTTCAATTCTATCCAAATGTCAGAGACAGGACATAACCTCTGGTAAAGTAAAATAAAATATGAGTTTAAATGGGTTTTTATTAAGACACATTTGCCCATGCGATTTCTTCTAAATTCCTTAATTGTTAAGGGACATCTTTTTGCCAAAAGAATAAAACCCTACTTTGCTTTCCTTAGGAATCGGATACAAAAAAGTCTCAAAATACCCTAACATCATCAGTATAACATACAAGTGATCATCTTTCCCATGTACCTTCTGTATATAAATGAGATGAGCCCCATAAAATGTAAAACAGCTGAGCGTCTGAGACCTTGTTGGGGAATTATTCAATCCATTTCCATTCCAAAATAGAAACTTTTGCAACATGACAGATATAGAACATATAGTGTAAAAAGGATGCTGAAGAGGTTCTGGAGATCCATGAGTTCTTTTGTCCACATCACATCACTATGATAGGCCAAGTGGATGCTGTTTGTAAAATACATAAAGACTCCAAAAGCTGTTTCAATGAAATAAAATTGTAAACCACCCTTAATAACTAAAACAATTGAGATACAGTAATGACATTGTCATTAGTGGACAGGTAAAAGGCTTATAATAACAAAATCAAAAGGTGAAATGTGAAAATTATGTTTTCAAGTTAGGAACAACTTACTTCATTAATGATTGTGGACACTGGTTTTGAAATGATTCAAGAACCAAGGAGCATGATGGAACATAAGCCCTCCACCAAACACATACATACATCTAAATATCTGTCTGTCTATATGTGTGTGTGTAAATATGTTGGCACTCAATTGATCAATGCTTGCATTTTAAAAATCAACATAAGGAATAAATAACAAAAAAGATTGAAAAGATTATAATCTGACCAACGAAACCCCATTACACATTAAGACACAATTTGTCTGAATAACGGTAGTGTTATGGAAAGGGCTTTTGTAAGGTAAGGTGCAGAATTAGTGTTAGGGGTAAGAGCAGCTTTGCCCCTCTGCACCACCTAACTGTAATCTTGCTCCTGCCCTAATCCTAACTGTGCAACTTACATTAGAAAAAATCTTTCTGTGATACAACCAGTACACGACAAACACACACGCACATACACACACACACACACACACACACACACACACACACACACACACAGGCCAACATGCAAGAAATACATTAAATTGTCCCCTTACTAATTGGCAGGGGGTGTGGTGGTGCAGGGGGAGGGGCTTGCCTCCCTGCAAAAAAACTTGTTTTAGTTGTTATTTTGTTTATTTTTGCATGTGCTGAGACTATCACATTTGCAATGTTAATGTTTTCTAGTCAATGTTTTGAACACTGACATTATGGTTATTCAATGATATTCAGCAGACCCACTGTGTGTGTGTGTGTGTGTGTGTGTGTGTGTGTGTGTGTGTGTGTGTGTATATATATATATATATATATATATATATATATATATATATATATATATGTGTATGTATAATATCCATGTATGTGTATGTATATATAATTTATTTATCTATGTCTGTGCATATATAATCAATTGCTCCTGAGTCAAAATCAACTCCTGGTGACTCCATGGGTACATCTTATAGGGTTTGTGTTACATATTATGGAATGTTATAGAAGTTTATTATTATAGGACAGATGATTTGAGACATAGATTTATGAATTAAAGTTATGATACATGACTGATAGGTAAAATTCAACAACTGGTAAGAAATATGACAACAGTAGATGTATTAAATCCAAAGGTTATTGCCAATCAGCCATCTTCACTTCTTGCCACCTCTATATGTTCTCTAACAACATATGGAAGTATTGTTAGGTATGTTTGTGATGGCATTAAGCATCATTGGTCAGTTTTATTGACTAACTATACATTGTCCAGTATTTTGCCAAAATAATGCAAATTTAGCTATAGAGGCGGAAAGAAGATGAGCAGATATTTGCAAAATATATAAAAAGACAGCCTTCCATGTATGGAATTTACAATTTCTTTTTCTAGGCAGTAGGATTTGTGGAAAATGTAATTACTGCAAACATATTGTAAAGGCAGTTTTTTTTTTACTTCCAAAAATTGCTCTGGCATATTTAAAGTACAAAATTGTATAAAATGGTATACTATGTAGATTATTTGCAAAGCACAGTGGACTTGTTGTGGGGCATTCTATCTGTGACAAACATCTAGAATGTTTAGAGAGGACTTAGATCTGCATTTAAGTGACATTACACATAAATGGAAAGGCTGCATTCTTAGTAACCATTCATAAACGCATCATTCTGCTAAATTCATTTTACTGGAAAAGATAGGGTGATATTATTGGGCTCTTATATCTGTTTTGTATTTGAATTGGTAGCTTAATACTAAAAAACGTAAGAGGGATGGTTTTAAATATAGTATTAGTTTCCCCTTGACTAAATAAAACTGATAAGATGCTATTTGTGAATTTTGAATCATATTACTTATATTTATATGGAAGTCCTCCTTGACCTTTTTTGAAACTGGATGTTATTCAAACAATTAGATTATTTTTATTTTTATATGTAAAAGTATGTAGAATAAGACATTTTCTAACTATTATTTAAATGTTTTTTCTAAATATCATTTAATCTGGTTTCATGATCTGATATAATTGTTATATATAGCAGTCCTTTCTGGACACGATATGAACAGAAGAGGATTTTCTTTAATAATTGGTTTAGCTTCTGGGGTCATTCCAAGGTGGTTCAATATTTGTCAGCACAGGAGGATATGGGCAACAGACCACATTGCTTTGCAAAGGATGGACTGCATCTATCCCCTCAAGGGTTTTGAATATTGACTAATACATTGTTCTCCTCCATAGTGCCATTTTTAGGCAATGTCAAACTGACAAACCTTCCAACATAGCAAAACCAACCCAAGGGAATCTAAAGGTGTTACTGCTCAAAACCAGGTGCCTAAATAAGGAACTCACTCCCTCCAGGCCCTCCTGACCCTGGAAAATGAGGAAATATGTGCAGTTAATGAGCCATGGTTTAAAGCTATGGGGAGCTCCATGGCAGTGCAGGGCAACAATGTCTTCCATACCTTTAGGCCAGCTATTGCACTGGCAAAGAATAAAGGTGGAGGTGTCTCAAGCTACATCAATAACAAACCCATCTCAAGACTTGTAAACAGGAGGATGTGCTTGAGCTTCTCCATTTCCATGTTTCCATAGGCAAAGTCCCATTCTGTATCCTTGCAAGCTGTAGGTCACCTTCTATGACCCAGGAAACCCATAGATCATACTTAAACTTTCTGGAGACACTCACCATTCAACCCAATACCATATCCATGGGTGACTTTAACTACCCTACTATAAATTGGTAATCAGCAGGTCCAGATATTTCTGGACTTTGAAAACACAAACACCCTGAGCCAGATAGTCCATATCCCCACAAGTGGTGCAGAGATATGTAAATTAATACTCAAAAACATGGGAGAATGCTGAACTACCCCCCCCCCCCCCATGTAATGTCCTCTCTGGTTAGGTCAGACCATAAAGCTGTCTCTTGTGAAATCAAAATCAAACTCAGGACCACAAGTAAGACTATTCTAAAGTAAGCTTCCTGTTATTAAGTGATAATCTGACTAAAATGTAACTTCCCAATCCCTGAGAACCAAGCTTCCTGTTCTGAATTGATGATAGAAACCCTGTACAATTACATTGATAGATGTAAAGAGACAGTTATACCTTCCAGAAATAATCTCAGAACAGACTTAAAAAGCAATTCACCTTAGTTAAATTTAAACATTAATCAGTTGTATAACAAAAGGAAAAAGTCATAACAAAAATTAGTAAGTGCAACACCCAGTAGGATAAAAACTCTTTCTCTCTTCAGTCTAAACTAAAAACTCTGAGGCCATGTCAAGCCTACCAAAGCCCATTTTGAGTTAAATATAGCCTCCTAGGCAAAGGACAAGCACAGAGGCTTCTTTACCTATGTATGTAACCTCAAAGGCAGTGCAACCCACAAGTAGATGGAAGATGAGGTAACTCTACTGGCTGACAAATTCAACCCCAATTTTACCCCCCCCCCACACCTGGCCACCCTGGGAAATACCATTAAATATACCTCCCAAATGTCACTAGGGATCAGGTCTTAAATGCATTCTCCAAGGCCAAGGTCACTATATCAATGGGCCTAGATAGTATCCCACAAAGCCTAGTAAATAATATGAAGCATGACTTAATAAGACCACTGGTGTCAGTATTTAACTGCAGCCTCCAGGCAGAATTTGTGCTATGTGAATGGAAAAAATCAATGGTTTTCCCACTGCAGAAGGGATGGCCATCAACTACATACATAAATAAATACATAAATAGATAAATACATAAAGAAACAAAAATCTTCTGTAAGGAGGAGCCCGTTAAGGTACAGCAATCAAATGAGTTTACCATTAAATGTCAATAGAAAAAAAGCAGAGATCTTCCATAATCCATTCACGTACAGCCTGGATCAGTGGATGAGTCAGCTGGCTAGCCACTGCATAATATGGGAGTTTTGACTAATTCCATGAAATTTGTATAGAAAAAAAAGGAAGCTAATCGAAAGAAGCATTAAAGAATAACTCCGGAGCATGAGCAGAACAACTGCCATCTGATCTTACATCTGTATAACATCATGTAATAAAATACAGGATCTGGTTAAAAGCAGAAAGAAATGTGAGAACTAGACAAAGGTTACCACCTGTACCTCTTTGCGAGGGACAGTCCCTCTTTGGGCAGTTGTGTCCTGCAAAAAACTTAAAAAAATGGCAAATGTCCAGAGATTTTAGGACAAAATTAGTTTCCAAGTTTACTTTAATAATTACATAAAACAATTATTTGTTATCTGAAACACCCAAGTGTTATATGAAATAGAATAAACAACTCAAATGCTGCTAGAATAAGCTTTTATTTTGGGAAAAAAAGTGAAGTTCCGTCCTTTGCACTGGCCGTGGGTATGATTTGTCTTGCAAAATCTCATGATTCTATAAAAAATGTCCTACTTTGGGCATTTGAAAAGGTGGCAACCCTAAACTAGGCTGCAGTTTCAAAAGACAAGAGAAACAACTGGAATAGAGCATTGGCGTATGTAAGAAAACTTAAAAAAAGAAATGCAGATTTTCTCATCTGTCCACTGTTGCTGGAGGCACCCTGGCTGTGTTTCACCATTTGGTGCAAATAGACATGACGCAATCTATGTGACTCACATACCAACCCATGCATGTTCTCCCAATTTATATTAAAATGGCAAAAGTTCTGACATAGTCCCCTGACAGCACCTGTTAAGAAAAGAAATAACTGTGCCAGAAAAAAATGCTCACAAGCCACATCTGATATGCTAGTGGTTAAATGACACCAGTAAAGAAAATAACAAACATTGCCTTCATAGCCTATTGAATATTTTCATTAATCTACCCTATGGGCAATAGAAACCTGTAAACAGAGGTACATGAACATAGACAACAACAACAAGAGAGAACCACTTGGTCATTACTATATTATGATACTATATTATATTATAGTCCTTTCTTACAGTATAGGTTACAATCCATACCTAATAGATTATTTTCCCTTACCTCATGACATTTTTGTATGACTGACACGTATTTCTGAATTACTATGCTGCCTGTTTAGAACAGCTTTTCCAATTAACTAATATATATATATATATATATATATATATATATATATATATATATATATATATACATAAGTAAATAAATAAGAATTTGTTCACACTTCTCCTGAGTTGCTCTTTGCAGAAATTCCAGTTGTCCTCCAGTTCACATTCACTTGTTTTTTTACAAAAGAAGTAGTTCTTGGATCGGTATAATTCCTGGAGGTGCATGTAATGTTTCTTTGCAATTATTTAAATGATATGCATTTCATCAGCTGCAATAACATCAGTGCTAGTCCAGCAAATACACTTTTTATTGCTGCAAATCAAAAAAGGTTTGTGCTGCTTACAGCCAAGTCCAATGCATTGCTGACTTCCATGTGGGTATGTCACAATGGAATTAATATATATATATATATATATATATATATATATATATATATATATATATATATTCACATGGGATGCACAGATTATAGCCCTGGAAAAAGACTTTTTTTCTTGTAGTATTAGGCAGTTTTAACACTTTCACAGGAATTTATAACACAAGTTTCCCACTTGGCTGGCATTGTGTAGGCTTAAATCTCTGAGCTATGAATGAGTTCCTACCTGTATTCAAGGTTCAGAGTTTCTATTCCTTCTGCCTTGTTTGTTTTCTTCTTATATGACTCTGAGCTTATATGACTCTGAGCAAGTCACTTAACCAGTGAGTGTTCTTGTGTCCTCCCTGAAAAGACCACTTATGTCTAGTGGACTTACCTTATTAATAACTGTATAACAAAATAAAGTTCTGTGATATTGCTATTTTGCTTGTGTCATCACTTCACCTTGTGGATTTAGAATGGGATTTCTTCAGTGTTATTGCTATCAGTGAGTTGCTCATCATATAAATGATGAGTCAGTTTAAACGTGCACACTATCTTCCTTGTCCTGTATGCATAAAATTAGCCTCCTTTATATATAGCTTAAAAGAAATCCTTCTTTGTATCCTCATCTAAACTCCACTGACAGACAAGATATCCATAGCTGACTTATATATAGCAATATTTTTCTGAACAATCTTTTCTGTCCAAAAAACACCCTAAATAAATAAATAAACCTTTTCATGCTATTTTATTTCACTTGCTCAGTCTGTCATTAAGTATCTCTACTATAAGAAGGCTGATTCAGAGGCCAAGGAATTTGTTTACTATTTATTTATTTTTTTGCCTTGCACCATGGCATATCATTTCTGTTAATATATGAAATTCTTAAGGGATACTTACAAGCAAAAAAAAAAAACAAGAACAGAATATATATATATATATATATATATATATATATATATATATATATATATATATATATATATACCATGATGTTCTTACAAAATCCAAACACACAAGCAACATAATAACTATTTATGACTAATTTTACTTTTCCTAATTCTGGATGCCGTCATGTGGGCAGACATGCTGACATGGTCATGTTTTCTTGGAAAGATACTTCTTCACCATAATGCATGGTAAAGGCATGGCTGATAACTTTACAGTATACTGTGATGTCTTATCATACTACAATACCACTCGGAATGGAGTAATGAGAAACTTTTCTCTTAATTGTCCGTTTCTTTTGTCATATATTTGCTCTGCCACTACTAAACTTTTTGATTTACTAGTAAATCTGTGAGGATTGCAAACAATAATGGCAGATTATACAGTTTTATAATTTTATATTAAGAAAATGTATGTTAATGCAAAACCTGTTATTCTATTAACTTTTTTACATGAATTAGAGTAATATTTAAAATTGCTTTTGAGTTGTGGCTTTTCTAGCTCAACATTTTTGGCTCTGTCCCTGATTCTTGACCAAAGAAATTAAGACCTTTACTATCACCTCTGACAATCCCAGTACATTTGTGAGTGACTTTTTTTGCAGTGACTTACAAATCTATTTCCAACATGTATGTTACATCATCTTTGAAAAGCACTTTCAGAAGGATATATATATATATATATATATATATAACTAACTAAGATTATATAAACGTTATAAAAGTAACATTTTGTGAGTTTCTGGTCCTGTCTCATCCTGTCTTCCATCATGTCTGGTCCTGTCTTCCTTCATTAAGCTAGCCAGTGTCATATTTCTTGACTTGCAAAGCACAGCTATTCTTTCTTCCATGAGTCAGACAGTGTCATATTTCCTAACTCACAAAGTTCAGCAACAAAAGTTGTTGTCAGTTTTGAACAGGTTAATTCTCCTTCTGAGTATAAAGGCTTAGTTGTTTTACCACCCCAGATAAGTGTAAGAACACAGCTTTATATGTGGAAAAAATAGGTTTAAAGAGTTCTGATCATTGAGCATGAACAGTATTATAACAACAAATAGCTGTAGGTACCTTGCTCTATGTTTTCCTTGGCAAAATAATTTTTATTTGTCTTCATATTTTGCTTTTGTATATTGGATTTGAATAAGTGGATTTAGTAAAAAAAAAAAAACTTTTTAGCAGAGCCCTGGAGAGAAAAGCTCCAAAATATTACAAATATTTTTAAGCAGACATTAAGTAATGTACATAAACACACACATGCACACACACACGCACACACACACACAGACACACATATATATATATATATATATATATATATATATATATATATATATATATATATGTGTGTGTGTGTGTGTGTGTATATATATATATATATATATATATATATATGGGTCTACTGCTTTTAATCGAATATTACTTATTCGAAAAAGAGCAGTAGACCACTCAGTTACGCAAAAGTGCATTTATTCAAAAGTGCACTTTCGCAAAACACGGTTCAACGAACCATTAAAAATATAAAAAAAACCCCACAAAACACTTCCTAACATTACAGTGAGTTGGGGGCTTCGCACCCCACACCCCCCCTACTTATATATACTAACTCCGAGATCGCACTACAGTGGGGAACAGGTAAATTCCCTTTTCCCCACTGTAGTGAGCCTCAGCGCTTCAGTTTCCCTGAATGGTTCGTTGAACCGTGCTTTGCGGAAGTGCACTTTCGCTTAAGTGCACTTTCGCATAACTGAAAGTCAACTGTTTGTTTTTGAACAAGTAGACTTTCGGTCTTTTACAGTAGACCCATATATGTTGTTGTTGTTGTTTGCCTTTCGCTTTTTCCCGGTAAGTGGTTGCCACAGCGAAACTCCAGTCCGTTAATGATTGGCAGTAGATTTTTATGAAACGCCGAGGTGCCAGCTCAACGCCCAACCTTCAACGAAGGCACACCCATTCACGCACGCATGTCTTTCGAATGCTAACCAACTGCTGAGAGGACATGCAGACTCCACACAGAAGGCACTCCCAACCAAGCCGAGAATCGAACAGGAGAACCTCTTGCTGTGAGGTAACAACGCTACCGCTGTACCACCATATGTATATATATATATATATATATATATATATATATATATATATATATATGTATATATATATATATCTAAAGGATAATTAGTAATTTAGTAGATGTTAAAAATGAGCAATTGAAGAAGTGTGTCTATCCAACAGATAATAAACTGTGATTAGTGACTAGAAATTCAAAGAAATGGAAGTGAGCAAAGGAACTCGGTAGGGTAGAAAATATTAATATTGTAGTTAAGATGTGGGGTATATTGTAATTAGAAACTCAAACAAATAGAAGTGAGAGAAGGATCTCAGTATGGCAGAAAATGTTAATATTGTGATTATGAGGAGGGTGTTAAGCAGGTTCAGAGAGAATTGTATATGTCTTATCATATAAGGTGAGGTGGTGAGCAGTGTCAAAAAGCTATGTATATGACTAGGAGTCACCTGCAGTATTAGATAATCTGGTTATAGTAATAGGTGTAGAGTATAAAATTCTATTGAGGGAGTAGTGCTGTATTAAGTTGTATTTCAGATGCAAAAGATAAAATGTCACAAAGGCATGTTAGATAAATTACTAAAAGAAGTATGACATTTCATTCAACCCCCATCAGTTTGGGAAATTGAGTGCTTGCTTCACATTGCAGAGGTAGTGGAATCAATGTCTATCTAATTGCTTATGAAGAACACCATTTATCATAGTGTGGCAGCTATCGTAAAGGATTAAGATAATGAGCTGCTAACTGTCTGGTTCTTGTAGTGCAGGGTTTGATACACTCAGCTTCAGTTTACCCACTGTTTAACTCTGAGCAATATACCTTACCAGGCAGTACCTGAGGCAGCTGCAGAATTGGGATAAGTCACTTAAAGTTCTCCAAGACTGCATACCTAAAACTCCTACGAACCAATTGTAAGTACTGAAAACACCAGCTAGAACAGAAGTGTTACAGAGAGGTGGAAACTGCTAACCCATGCTTTTTCAATATGTGACAGTATAGAGATCACTCTCCAGGGAGGGCAATATACTCTGGCAAAGAAAATGTTGCATTCAGGATGCATTTGAAATTTAAATCCCTTTATATCACACTGTACTAGTTACAGTCAAAAAGTGGTAACCTTATTTTTAACCAGAATATGGGATAGTTAGAAAATTAGGCTAGTTTGCTCAATAGTCCCCTACACCCTATACTTACCAACTACCTAAGAACCTATGATGTGTGGTGAGGAGGCTGACTGGGGCAGAAATGTCACAGAAGGGGTGAAAATGCTTGTGATGATGTGAGGTATTACCAGCTATGCCAAGAGAAGTAAGGCAGTGAATATAGCAATAACCCACGCCTGGGTGTGGGTAATGTGGGATTTACCCACGGTTGGCGTGGTTTGGTCCCGAGGGTGAAGCCCGAGGGACCAAACAAAGACAACCGTGGGTAAATCCCACATTACCCACACCCAGAAGTGGGTTATTGCTATTATACTATGATGTTATTTAAGAAAAGAAATAATTACTTTTCTTAAATAATGGCATTGTATAATGCCTCTTTGCTGCCCTTCCGCAGCTGTCTGGTATCTGCGGCAGTTCTGATGTACTGTGCATGCCTACGCAGTACATCAGAGCTGTGGCCAAAAGCAACGGAGAAAGCAAGATCTCTGTTGCTTTTTACTGTTTTGCTATGTTAAATGGGTTTGACATAGTGAGACAGCTTTAAAATAAGAAACGGAGATGTCCGTTGCTTATTTTAAAGCTGTCTCGCTATGTTAAACCTATTTAACATAGCGAAACAGTAAAAAGCAACAGAGATCTTGCTTTCTCCGTTGCTTTTTTTTTTTTAAACATGTCTCCCTATGTTAAATGGGTTTAACATAGCGAGATGGCTTTAAAATAAGCAACAGAGATCTCCGTTTCTTATTTTAAAGCTGTCTCGCTATGTTAAACCCATTTAACATAGCGAGACAGGTTTAAAAAAAAGCAAAGGAGAAAGCAAGATCTCCGTTGCTTTTTACACACTGTGTTGCTATGTTAAAGGAGATGTCAAGTAGATGTCAAAAAGGAGTGATCCCAGGACCGATCTCTGAGAGACTCTGCTAAGCAATGGCCTATTTTTTTGAGGTAGATTCCCCAATTCTAACCTCTTGTGTCCTGTCTGTGAACCATCAGGATATCTACCCTGTCACATAAGGGTTTATACCTAAGTTTATCAACATTAACCATTTTGCCCTCCTTGTTTGCATTGGTGAGCTTCTCAAAGAAGTCCACCAAGTTGAGTAGTCATGACCTTGATAAAACCAAACGGGGTTGGGTCCAGTGTCTGGGGGGTTTGTATCTCATTATCGATCATTTCCATGACAATTCTTTCAATGACTTTGCATATGAAACCAGTAATACTTATGGGTCTGAGGTTTCCAAAGTCTGTAGATGGATCACTTTTGTGCAGAGGGATGATTGTTTCTGTCATCCATTTGTGAAGCACAAAGCCTGTTTAGAGTCTGTCGTTAAACAGTGATTCCAGATGGACTGAAAAGTCATGTTTCATGCTAGTTATAAGACATCCTGGGATATTTTCAGAGCCCGTCAATGCAGTGTTCTTGGCCTTAGAGAATTGATGACCTGTTCCATAGTGATAATAGGGATACTTATATTTGATGGTATTTCTTGAGGAGAGGTTGGGGGGTAGAGAGGGGTAAAGTCAGAGCTGAAGTAGGTTTGCTGTAACTTTTGACTCAGTATATGTAGTTCCATTAACAATGACCTCTGCACCAATTGTGTATTACAGTCTTTAAGTTTGCGGACATAACCAAAAAATACCTTGTGGTTGTTCTTGGCCTGGGAGACCAAATTTATCCCAAATTTGGTTTTGTGATGTTATTTGTTTAGTTTGACAAGAGTGCTTTTATCCTGCTGGGTGATACATCTCCTTATTGTTGCCATGGTTTTCTTCCTTTTTTTATACAGCCTTTTGATATTGTGACTCCACCATGGTGGCTTGTTTTTGAGTCAGTTCTGTATTTATTACTGGTGGGTATGGCTGCCACTTTCCAGTTCTGTGTAGGTAACAGTGTTCTCATATTTTAGGGGGGCTTGAAATTTTTCTAGGTTATCACTTTATAGGTTGATAGGTTCATAGGTGTGTACTAGGCTAATGCCCCTGGAGCCTTTACAAGCCTAGCCCATAGAAGTACCCTGACATCATGCGACCCAACGTTAGTTCCTAGTGCCTCTATCAAGTAGAGCCACTGGAGTGATCCCTGGGATCAACATTCTATTTCCCATCCACTCATCAAGATTTCTGTTGGAGGGCCAGTGAGGTGCTCTGCTTGACATGTATGGGAAGTCTGTACCATAGCAAGGGCAGTCTCTGGGTTATGAACCTGTCCCTCCAGCATGTTCTGTTGATTGTGGTAATGAGGATGAGGCCTCTGGAGTGTGTGGTGCGGAGGGATTGGGGTTTATAGTAGGATAGTTAGAGTAGTTCCTGAACATTCCATTATAAGCTGGGTCTCTATTACACATTACACTAGGGTGTGTGCAGCACTCTTCCAGATTAATGAGAACCAGATTAAGTATTCTTGAGCCCTGGTCAACAAATTGACATCTGGTCAAGGAAGTCCGTGTTTACAAAATCCAGGAATCTCTGTGCCTGCATGTCTGATGTCATATAAGATTTGCAGTTAATCATGGGGTAATTACCCATGAGTATGGTATCAGGTTGGGTGGTGAATGTTTCCAGAAAGCTTAAATATATGTTATAGGTTTCCTGGGTCATAGAGTTGGACCTAGAGCTTGCCAGGAAGTGGTATGGGATTTTGCCCATGGTGAAGAAGCTCAAGTGTATCATCCTGTCTGATCACCCTTGAAGTATATTTATTTTTGATGTAAATCAAGACTCTTCCACCTTAGTTCCTGCCCATTTACTTGATGGTGTAAATGTGTGGGAGGCATTACAGCCTTGCACTGCCGGGGTGTTCTGCTTGGCATGTTAGGTATAGTAAATGCATTTTCCTTCTTGTTGACATCTTTATTAACATTCTGTTACACACGTGTTTAAGACTGGTTTTATGATTTAAGGTCTGTGGTTTCCATAACCACATCATTATTCAGATTCAGGCTAATTATATTTCCGAGTGATGGCTGACACAGGAGGAATCTGCAGAAATGTACTGTGTGGCAGTCTTCAGAACCCTGGTTAAAGAATACAGTTACTGTGTCAAGGACTTACTTGGAATTTTCGTTACTCCCCTGAGCATAAGAATCTGGAATCAGTTCAAGTAGCAGCAGCCAGGGCTGGGACCCACAGGATTGCACACTATGCAACTATTCAAATTGGCAGAGGCTCAGATATGTCACAGACGTTTAGCACTGGCAGCAAGATGATGAATGAAGTGTAAAAAAGATACAGTGGTAAGAAAAGCATCATATAATTGCATGAGAATGAATTCTTACATTATTAAAAGCATAGTATGAACTTATGTGTACCTAGCTCAAAAAGTATGCATGCAATGTTCCCATTATGCAAGGACTGTGTTGTATTTAAAATGCATACCTAATAACACTGTGGTCCAGTGGTAGCATTGTCACCACACAGCAAGAGGTTCTCCCATTCAATTCTCGGCTGGAGTGCCTTCTGTGTGGAGTCTGCTTGTCCTCCCCGCGGTCGAGTGGCATTCGAAAGACATGCGTGAATGGGCATGCCCTCGTTGAAGGTTGGGCGTCGAGCTGGTGACCATTAACCAGGAAAAGCCGAAAGAACAACCTAATAACAAGGTCATAAGGGAAAAAACAAATATTGTTTACAAGAAAGTATTTGAAAGAGCTGAAAATTCCAAGATCAGCATTTGTGGAGCAATATGTTTTTCATTAGGATGACAAACAAACATTCTGAAAAATGTAAAGGGATGTGAAAATTATTTTCTTCCTCTCTGAGAAAATTGTTTTTACACCAGCAGTCTGATAATTTTGCTTATGGATGCATTTGGTTCAATTATTCCTTCTCTAGTCTTCTTCTTGCTGAAACTGATCTTCTCCTTTTCAGACCAAGACTTTCACCCACATTCTAGAGACAGAGTAATACAAGCAAATTACCTGCAGTCTGTCTTTTTACCTTTTAACAGAACTGCAGCTCTGATGCCCAGCATCTCATGTTATATAGCAACACTACAATTTCCATCCTAACAGTTCCTATTAATTAAAATTCCATTGTCATTTCTGACCTGTGTAGGAACATTGCCATTACTACCATGAATAGAAAATACCATGTTTGTTATTTATTTTACTAGGGCTTTGTGACTGAAACATAGATAAGACAAATGCCATTTCAAAGCTGATAATACATGAAACTGCCTTGTGAATTGAAAACTGTAGTTCAGCAGTATACTATAGGGACGCCATCCATCCCTCCACAACCCCTTTTACTCCAGTTTTTGCACAGGGAGTTGGCGTGTCACTTTACCAGTGACAAATATCTAAAGCCACAGTTTACACTGCCAGGTGGCTAGCCCTGCCATGGTTATTCTTCCACACCACACAATAGTACATACACACATCTAAGGTCAAGCTGGATTGTCCAGTTCACCTACTGCATGTCTTTGGAATGTGGGAGGAAACTGCAGCACATGGAGGGAAACCAAGCAAACACAGGAGAACATGCAGACTCCACACAGAAGGCATCACAGCTGAGAATTGAACCAGGTATTTATATATCTATATATAAATCAAATCGTCAGCACCAAAGTTATTCCACATACATTATTCGAATATTATTTTCAAAACAAGAACATAAGCAGTAGGCTGTGTTTTCTCCACTCTTGCAGACTCCTCAGCAGACCACAATATATTTATATATTCATATATGTGTGTGAGCCAAAAGGTTTAATGCTCATTTAGTTGAAAGGTTTTTGTGGTTGTAAAAAAGAGACACTGAATGATATATAGTTGAATTTAGCTTTAAATAGTATAGGTAAGCAGGAAAGTGCAAGAACATGTAGGAATGAATGAAAAGGTAATGGTTGTGAATTTCTGCACAATCATTTTGTAGTAGTTGGTGTGTGTGTATGTGTTTACAAGTGTTTGTGGGTTAGAGTAAGAGTTACGTTAGGGGATAGTTTCACTGTTGAGCATATTTTATGTTGTGTGCATTCTGTGTCCTATAGTATCATGTAGTGGTGCTGCTAGGGAAAGGGGGTTTTAGTAACTTAATGTGTAGGGTTATGGGCAAGATAGACTTATGGTTATGGTTAGCACACATGTGTAAGGTGGTGCAGAGGCTTTCTCCATACTTTTTCTTAGCTACCTTATAACCTTACTCATAAGTGGGAGGCTGGCATAATGGTTGAGGTGCTTACCTTACAATTACAAGGTGCAGAGTTTGAATCTCACATGGGGTAATTAACTAGGTTTAAAATGGCCCACAAGGACAGTTAGCCTATGAGTAATCTATGAATATAACCCTAACCCAGATCTTGCCTCTAACCCTAGCCCTATACATTACTTTACTATAAACTATTCCTCTAACAGTACTATTACAAAGACAACACTTGATCTCAGTTTTGTAGTTGGAGTTTACAGATAGAGGATTTTAGTGAGAGTAAAGTATTCACTGTTTTGTGATTCAGTATGAATCTATCAGAATAAACAGCCACTAGCGTGCAAGTGAGGAAGAGACTGGAATTAGATGTACATTTTTCTTGCATGTCATATAGCATAGAAGACACATGATTAAAATCTTAAAAAGATAGTGCTGGAATGGATTGCAGGACAGATATATCTAACACAAGCATAAAAAATCTGCGAAAGCAGAAATTATGCTATACAGTAAATTTAGATGTACAGAAAATTATATCACACACATATGTTATACAGAAGTAAATCAGAGAAAGCAGAAATGATGCTAAGCAGTATATTTAGAGATAAATTGCCTAGGCTATATGGTTCTGACCATCAGATGCTAAATCTGAGATCTCACATAGGGAAAAATCTCAGAAAAATAGTTAAAACTCCTGGGTGGCTGGCTGACTACAGTGTGGTTACTTTTTCAGATGCACTCAGTAGAATATTATTTTAAAGAAATGTAAAAGTTTGCAGAACAGTGCTTATAGTCAGTACTATTACTTTGATTAATTTAGTTATCAAAATAGAGGATTGCTGTTGCTGAATTGTAGCTGCATCTAGTGTTTCATACCTTATCAAATTGTTATATAAAACCATGGTTTTCTGAAACAGTTAGAGGAATGTTATATTGCCTGCCATTCACTCACTGGATGTTTGCCAATTTTCATGTTTTTTTAATGATTTAACTGTCCAAACAGAAATCATCTTACAAAAAGGAGGCAAGACATTTCAATCATAGGTACTACACTATCAGTGACAAAGCATGCAAATAATGATAAAAAAGTATACAGAAACTTAAATTCTCCACAAATATGCTAGGCTACTAGCATGTAATAGTGGCATAGAGAGATAAAACCCTGAATACAGCAAAGGTGACTAGAGTTCATATAGGAGCTCTGTTGTCTCCCGATGCAAGCAGTAAGAACAGGCGTGCCCATTGTGTGAACTCAAGACATACCCTTGTGTGCAATCCTCAGTAAGATCAGGGAAATGTAGGTGTATTGTCCTCAAAGCACAGCACTTTGTCAGAGTCCCCAATGAATGTGTGGTTAATATTCCAGCATAGCTCACTGCACACATTTCTCAGGAATGAGGCAGGTGTGCACATGGTGCAGGTCCTTAGATAAAAAAAACATGCTTTCCCATATGTAAACGATGGAATAAATTATCCAGGGGCATATAGTTGTGTTTAGGTGTCCAAGCATTTATGATTTGTCTTTGCTCAGTAGGAGCATAGGTGCCAGTACAGGGGTAAATTTCCACTTCCCCATCCATTAGGCCCAGGATGTTTAAATAGGGTCATAGAACAACTCTGCTTCACATGGATGGGAAGTCTCTTCCATTGTAGGGATAGTCTCTGAGACACATACCTGTCCCTCCAAGATGTTCTGTTTATGTTGCATAAGAGGTTTAAGTCCCTTGATCAGGTACTTCTAATGCTGCAAGACTTGCAGATGTGTGGAAAATCCAGCAGTACTGGATCAGATGATGGCTTGTAAGCCATGCATAGGTCACCTCTCAATAGTCTGTAGGAGAGTGAGTATAAAGATAAGGCTTTGAGATCGTCTGTGTATTCCATTGCATATTCCATGTGGTTCATACCTTGTTTTTTTTTTGTTTTTTTGCAAGGAATTTCTAGGGACTTTCCAGTTGATACATATGCCTGGTCGGGTACATACTCAAGGGAGCATTGTACTCAATAACTGGCCTAATGTAGGCTGAGTAAATCTGGACAATGACATCTCTGGACCTAGATGCCACACACTTGCACATACATTGTGCAATATAGAATGATTTCCTTCCAACAGTAGGCACATGATGGCCAAAGTCCAAGTCAATGTCCACATATGTTACCAAAACTTTAACTACTGGATCTTCTTTTAGGGGACCATTGTCTATGTGGTAATTCTCAGGGGTGGGCATCTTTCCAAAGGATACTGTTGTACAGTTTCTTTTTTTAAATTTAGACCATGGATCTGACAGCAGTTATAAGTTTGTGATAAGCTTTCGTGAAAGATATTAGTGTTCATGGGTGATTGTATGTTTGCACTGAGTTTACAGTCATCTGCCAAATATAGTCAACCGGAGGCCATTGATATTGGCTTTAACTTCTGAAAGTCAATGCCAAAAGGAGTGACCACAGCACTGAGTGAGACCTGACAGACTCTGCTAGTGACAAAAGTGGTGAGGAGAGTTTGCAAGGAGTGGAGTTTTTTGCTTAGACAATTTGACAGAAGTGGTGAGGTGAGTTTGCAGGGAGTGGAGATTTTTGCTTAGAAAATGAAAGATACAGCAGAAAGGGAAGAAAGGACTAGAATAAAAGCTTGAATGGATATCCTTCTTTATTTTTATCTGATGTTTCTCAATATTTTGCTGTCTTATGTTACAGTTGTCTTTTTATCATGCTTCTATTGTCATTTGTTTTAAATATTTGGAAATGTTCTTGGTTTTTATTATATGTTAGGAAAAAATATATCAAAATATAACATTGCAATTAACTGTTATCCTTGATGTTTGAACAAGGCAATTGTGTGTTTGCATGTTTGTGTATATATGTGCGTGTCACTATGCTTGTGTAGTTAGAAGACACTGACAGTCTTTAATATACATACTAAGCATAAAAAGTTGTTCCCTAGAAGGTGTAATGCTAAATCAGCAAAAAGGTTTTGTACCTAAATGAATACAATTTTTTGTCATGCAATTTGGCATGATATTTGGTTTATCATGCTTCCAGGCATGGTATTTGAGCAAAACAAAAAGAAACAAACAGGACAAATGCATTTTGGATCAACATAACTATAAACATTAAATACCGTCTGCACTTCAGTAGACAACAAATCATAATAATCTAAAAGAAAGAAATATAGAAACAAACAAAAAGTGATTATAGAGGATCTTGCCTGCCTTGGGTGTGCAATATTATTGCAATATTATTACAGCATTAATTCTGTCTCTGCATAGCACACTGCCTCCTTGGTCTTTCATATTTCATTTCATGCTTCAGATCATCAGATGTGTTCATTTGTTAAGAATTCACTAGCTGGCAGCAAAGCAAAATAAATAGTGTGAGAATTATGACAGAAGGGAGGCAGATGGGTTAATGTATTGAGCAAGCACACCATGTAAGATGCAAACAACAAATCAAAAACAACTGCTGTAGAGGATAAAACACAGAAAAAAGAATATTCAAAGAAATATAAAGTATAAAGGAACCCACAATTTTAACAAATACAAAATGAGAATTCGCCAGAACTAGCAGTAAGAATCTGCCAGACAGTTAAAGATGGGAAAATATTTCAGAAAAAAATTTAGTAAGATGAGAATTGGAAGGAGTAATAAATGCTCAGATCAGGGGGTCTGCATGTGTAATTTTAATTTAAGAAGATTTAAAGCTATTCTTTACACAGTAATATAATGTGTTACCATCATACACCAGCTACAGTAATTTCTGGTTCACAATATATTGTCCTCTGCTTCATTTCTCAGCTGCAATGCTTTCAGTGTAGAGTTTCTCTGCCTATATCCTTGTTGTTTTTATTGGATTCTCTGCTGGATCCTATCCTTGTAAGCATGGTGATTGCTAAAAATCAGATGTAAAGCCAGATAAAATATAAAAAAGAAATTAACCCTTTAAAAAGATATATTAAATACTCTGGCACCTAGGCAATGCCTTCAAAGGAGTTAAACAGAAATAATAATGCTAGCCAAAAACATTCTTTTTTAAGAATGAAAAATCAATAAAATGCAACCAACAATAAAACAATTAATCCATCTGTGATGATATGGGCAAGTGCCCGTATAGCCAGTTGGAGTTTTGTAAAGAACGATATGGCCAAACTGATTTATACAAGATGATTGTGTTACAAATGTATTAGAACTGTATGTCATTTGTATATCAGACTGATTTTGTACAGATGCTTGTGCTCAAAACGTATTGGTGAGGTTTGCATGTGTTAAAATGCATCAACAGTGCATGCTGCTGAAATGAAAATAAATGTACATGTATTATTGTAGCTGAATTAAATGTATGTGTTTTAATAGAGGATAGTGGCACATCAGAGGTTAACTTTAAGAAAACTAAGGGAAATGTAAATGAGCTGTTAAACCATTAAAAGGCACCCACAGTGCTGAACAGGGCTGGAAACACTGGGTCTGGGGAAGAGCCTTTGTCCATTAGCTCAGTGAAAAAAGTGGAGGCCCCATATATCATGGAATCGAAATAGGTAAACACTAAATGCTTTTTTATTGACTAATAAATATCGAACTATAAGTTATGCAAATGGCCAAATCACTGATTTTTTCCCTAGGGAAAGAAATTGGTTGGCTGTCACCATGAATTTGCCCTTTCCCCACTGTAGTGTGATCTCAGAGTTGGTATATTTAGTTGGGGGGGGGTGGGTGGCACAGTTCCCCACATTGGAAGGTGTGGGAGGACAAAGCCCCCAACTTTGCAATGTTTGAACTGGTGTGTCATGTCTGTTTGGCCTAATGATTTTTCCCTAGGAAAAAAATCGGTGATCTGGCTGTTCTTGTAAACTGTAGTTCAATATTTATTTATTGGTCAATGAAATGGCATTCGGTGTTTAGCCCTTTTGATTTCGTGATATAGACCCAGCATTGCCATAAACATTTGGATGTGTATTATGGCCATCTGTGCTAAATTCCTGTCTCAGCTTCAAAGGGGAATACTGTGAGAACCTAAAGTCTGTTGACCAGGTGAAGTCATTCTGACAGCTCCCTGTGAAATTATATTTTAGATATTACAAAGAGAGACATCTCAGAGTATTCTGTTTGGAAAGCCTGACTAGAAAGGCCCTTAGTCATACCATCTTACCTTGCAGTAGTAAGTAACTTAACTAAAGAACAGTAAAATTTTCTTAGATTCAGTCAGGAATATAGTGAAGCTTAGTTTAGATATTGCTTTTCTTTATTTGTCTGAGTCTGTCCATCAATGTTCTTTTCAATATTTGCTGTGATCTGAACTCTGTGGTTTACTGTTAATATGTACTTTTATTATTTATTATTAAATATATTTAAAACCTTTATTGTGGCTGGTCCATGTAGAAAGTATCTAACCTTGGAGAGTGCTTATATTTATTTGGTAACACTGAGTGGGCCACTCCAGAAGGCCTAGACATCTTGGTGAAATACTACCATTTGAATTAATATTAATATTACACATTATAATTGGATACCCTTTTAAGAGGCTTATAGTAACTGACTGGTGGCAGTGATCACTACCTTATAGTCTGAGCAAAGTTGGTAGAGTGAGTAATCTGTGCCAGCCTTTCCCATGTGTGTGTGTGTGTGTGTGTGTGTGTGTGTGTGTGTGTGTGTGTGTGTGTGAAAATTAAATATTAAGAGTGTGTGTGGCAGCTAGTTGGGGCAAGGACATGAAGCACTTGGTTTACAGACAGGGTGCTGCAGGACCTAGCTTGAACACTTGGCTGAGGACCACACTCCACAGCTGTACCATTGGGGAGTCTTATTGGGGACCTGGTGGGAGACAGATAAAGAGACATACAGAACCCGGGCTGAGTGTGTACCCTGTGTGTTCTTAAGGGAATCTAAAAACCACAAACACTTTAAAATGACAAAAAAGTTAACACGGTAGCAAGGACAGACTCCTCAATTTATTCTTAGCTCTTTCATCTCAAACAATAGTAAGACTTCATCAGATAACAATAAAATCATAAAATGCCCTTAAATACCCTGATACAATCACATGACAGAAGCTATACCACTTTTCCATTTAAAGAAAAATACACAATATAACAAAACATACTAACTGCAATATATAAAATTAACAATATCTATATCTATATATATATATATATATATATATATGGGTCTACCTGATTACGCCGAAAGCTGAGAACAACAACGAGATAACCGACACCGGAAGATCGACAACAGAGAAGACTGACAGTTGAGAATCCCGACGCTGAGACCACCAACATGTTAAGGTAAGCGTGCGATCGGGACGGATGTTAGGGTCAGGGTGTGGGTAAGGTAAGTGTGTGATAGTGATGGAAGTTAGGGTAGGGTGCGGGTGAGGTAAGTGTGCGATAATGACATACTTTAGGTTTAGGGGTGGGTTAAGTGAGTTAGGGTTAGGGTGCGGGTAAGGTAAGTGTGCGATAGTGATGGACATAAGGGTTAGGGGCAGATTAAGTGAGTTAGGGTTAGGGTGTGGGTAAGGTAAGTGTGCAATAGTGACTGACCTTAGGGTTAGGGTTTGGGTTAAGGTTCGTGCATATATAGTTGTGTATGTAAGGTTTAGTGTAGGTTTGTAAAGTTTTTGGTGTGCTTGTGTTGTGTGCGTGTCAGTACCACTGAGTTCCTGAAATTTTTCCATGTAATAAGTGATGACCATATCAGTTACCTAGATGTTAATTTGGTTAAGGATTTGGAAAATTGTAGATATGTTTCTATGACTTTTAGAAAACCTACATACTCCAATTAATTTTTACATTTTAACAGTTCCCACCCTAGGCCCCAAAAGAAAGCAGTTGGTAAGGGGCAATTTGTTAGGGCCACATGGATGGTGTCCCTTTACAATGATTTTCTGATTGAATGTGCCTTGTTAGAAAGTATGTTTATCAAAAGAGAATACCCTGTTGATTTTGTGAGGGAGATTAAAATGGAAGTAATAAACAAGAGAAGGTTGGGTGTTTATGCACCTGTTTTAATTAATATTGATTTGAAAGGACCCCAAGGGCTTGGAGGAAGTGATATTACTCCTAGTGTTAACATGGCTAATAATAATGAGGATGCTATGAATAAGTTTAGGCTATCCTTTGTTACAAGGCTTACTGTAGATTGTGAACTAATTAAGGATATTATTTTTAAAAATTGGTCTGTTCTGGCTGAAGATCATGTAGTTAGGCATAAAATAAACACTAAGCCCCTTATTGTATATAAGAGAGGATACAACTTGAAGATTCTCGTGGAGAGATCCATTAGCTCTAAGGGTCATACCAATCCTTCCCTTATTGCTAAGTGTGGGTGTTGCAACTTTTGCTCATACATCAATATCAATGAATTATTTGAAACTAATTGGTATCAAATGAAAATTAAAGGTAGATTTAACTGTAATAGCCGTGGGGTAATCTATGGGGCATTATGCCAGTGTTGTCCCACATTTTATATAGGAAAAACGGAATGTAAATTAAAAAAATCGTATCTATGAATTTACTTATAAAATTAGGGAGAAAAAAATGACTAATGCCTTATTCAAACATATCTCGGAAAATTCTGGGCATCATTTTAAATTTATAGTCATCAAACAACTGAGTGTGAATCCAATGGGTGGCTTTGACAGAAGGGAACTATATTGGATTCTGCATTTAAAAGCTGTTGGATGGCCTGGGTTGAATGAAATGGCATCCATCGGCTGTATTTTTAAATTAAAAGCACAGTGTAGATAAATATATTTTATGATAGTTAGAGATTTTATATATATATATATATATATATATATATATATATATATATATATATATATATATATATATATATAATATATAGTTAATTTTAGATATTGTAGTTTAGTATGTTTCGTTATATTTTGTATTTTTCTTTAAATGCAAAAATGGTGAAGTTACTGTTATGTGATTGTATCAGGGTATTTAAGGGTGGTTTTTGATTTTATTGTTATGTGATGAAGTCTTACTATTGTTTGAGACAAAAGAGCTAAGAATGAAAAGAGGAGTCTGTCCTTGCTGCCATGTTGCTTTTTTGTCATTTTAAAGTGATCTTAAGGGAAATTGTGCTTGATGCAGAGAGATCTGCATCTGGAAGTACTGAGCACATCCATTTGTATTCTAAGTATACGTCCCTCTACAGTGTCAGTGGTAAGAATTCAGACTCCTTGATTACTGGCTCAGCATGGAGATGACACATATTGGTGGCCATCACATATTGGTAGCAGTGATGGGCATCACACCATCTGTCCAATTAAATACGATAATGTAATTCACATTCATGCCTCTTGGATTTAAAGTATTATATTTTAAAATATAGATAGCTTCTTTTTATAAAAATCTATCCTTCACATTAAAATGTTTAAACTAATGATGAATGTATACATTTAGGAACAGTAGATTGTAAAGAATTATTACTATAACACGAGTCCCTGAAATGTATTGCTACTAGGCTTTCTATTTTAGATATTATAAATGTCTCTAATATATTCCCTTATTCTGCATTGGAAAACTCTTTTTAGTGTCATCAATATATACCAGATTACATGGACATTTAAGATCATAAATTGCACCCATAGAATTGCATGTATATTCCCAATAGGTGCAAATTTAACATTATTCATCTTATTAGAAGATTTAGCCACATGCTTACAAATACCACAGTCACCAGAAGAGTAAGTACCACCATTTGCATTTAGAGGTACATCAACATTATCTGGGATTTGCCTTAAAATAACTATGTACTATAAAATCAGCAATACTATGCCCCTGTTTATATGAAATTTTTGGACTACCATACAAAGTGTTAGTAAAGAACTTACTATCACATATTAAAAATGTCTGATACATTTTATGCAACTACACTAGCTGATTTGAAAAAAATATTATAAACTGTAACAAAATATACCATCTTCTTTCTCAGAATTATTTTTATTATACCCGTTATTTTTCCTTAATAAATATTAATTATCTTTATGGGTACTTTTAACTTTATAATATGCATTCAGTATATTCTGTTGATCATAATTTGTGTTGATAAATATATTTGTAGGAAACTTTGCTCCATTTAAATAATAATTATGATCACTGCAATCTCCTTACTAACAATAACCCTCTATATGGTAGAGAAGGCAAAAAATGGGGGGGGGGGTTGATAATACTTCCCATGTAAAAATGAGTTAACAGCTGTTGCTTTCCTTTATATACATGTATTTAATTGTTCTACTTAACTCCATCGAAGGCATTGCTGAGGTATTAGAGTGTTTAATAAATCGTTTTTAAAGGGTTCTTTTGACATTTTTCTGTAGTATGAAAATCATATGCAGTCAACACATTAGTTCGCTGTAGGATACACACACACACACACACACACACACACACACACACACACACACACACACACACACACACACACACACACACACACACACGCGCGTGAGTGAGCGCAACCCCCCACACACACACACACACACACACACATACGCGTGAGTGAGCGCAACCCCCCCCCACACACACACACACATACGCGTGAGTGAGCGCAACCCCCCCCACACACACACACATACTCTCACTGTCAGACATGTAAACTGTACATAAACGTATGCCTGATTTACCACCTTGCCAGTTATATTTTGACCATAAAAGGAAAGCAGGGACTCCAGCAAAAAACACAAGGACATTGGTAGACATATAATCTTCACAGAGAAAAAAATTACACTTGGGAATCAAACCACTAGACTCGATGATATGCTTCAGTAATAATAACTGCTACAGCTTGTGCAACCTTGTGGCTAATTGATGACTGAATGAGCATCTGCAAATTTGTCTCTGGCCTAACAGGTTTGCACTCCTGGAAGCAAGAGGTATGTCTTGTGGGTAGGTATAGCCAAGGTACACAGGTTCTCTTGGATTACTAGCCCTGTAACTTCTATGATCCTATCAAAATAACATTCATTTATTCCTTCAGCATATTCTGTAAAATCTGTTTTATTCTACTTATGGTCATGAAAGAATAAGACTTTCCCAGCAATTAGTGTGTAAGGCAGAAAGTACTCCTGAATGGGATGCTTGTACATTTCAACATGAACATGCACCAAATGCCACATGGATACTTATGGCTAATTAAGCACATTGCCATTTCACCTATAGAAAGCTTTTGGGATGTGAGAAGAAGCTGAAATACCATCAAAAACATATTAACACAAGGATGACATGCACATACCACAAATAAGGCCCCACTTTTAGGTGCAAACCGGAGAACCGAGTTCTGAGACAGGAAAGCTAACCAATGTACAATGTGTTGCCTAACAAAACCTCTTTTTAACCTATTTAAAAAATAAATAAATAATAA
The DNA here is from genome assembly GCF_019279795.1 of Protopterus annectens. Taxonomy (NCBI): domain Eukaryota; kingdom Metazoa; phylum Chordata; order Ceratodontiformes; family Protopteridae; genus Protopterus; species Protopterus annectens. The sequence goes on along the minus strand of NC_056730.1, from coordinate 723,221,416 downwards.
CTAAAACATCCAATCAAAAACTGCAAGCAAATAATGCTGCAAAGGTCTAGATTTCAAAGCAGGTTTTAAAAGTATAGTATAATTCAGCCCAGGAGTTCTATGGGCCTGAAACATAGCTTTCTCTATGGGCCTGAAACATTTTTTTAAATAGGTTAATGTTCTGTATGTCTTTACGATCTGATGAAGCATATTATGTGAAAGCGCTTATCCTTCATACAATAAATTACTTTTTGTTTTTATGTGGTTTTTGGTTTTATGGCATTAGCCTTGGTGGTTGGACTGTGCTTTGTCTGTTACTATCTTACCACTATTTATCTTACCAAGGGCTACTGGCAGGTATCCTTGACTCCCAGTGCTAGAGAGAGGTCAGCCTTTGTGACTCCTTTCAGCTTGTACGAGTTCACAAAGGTGTACTTTGGGATGAAAAATGCCCCAGTGACTTTTCAGAGGCTAGTAGATCATATCCTAGCAGGAGCAGGAGATTTCACACTTGCTTACCTGGATGATATTGCCATCTCCAGCCATTCCTGGCAAGAGCACCTTCAGCATGTCAGGGAGGTGCTGAGTAGACTACAGAGGGCATGGTTGACCATTAAGCCCAGTAAGTATCAGGTGGGTATGGCAGAGGTCTCCTATCTGGGACATAAAGTGTGGAGTGGTAAGATCAGGCCAGAACCTGGCAAAGTGGAAGCCATTCACTCCTGTTACCAAAAAGCAGATGAGGGCATTCTTGGGGACAGTGCGGTACTACAGAAAGTTTGTCCCCAATTATAGTACCATTGCTGCTCTCTTCATAGACCTGACAAGGAAAAACAGGCCAGATAAGTTAGTGTGGACCTCAGCATATGAGCAGGCATTCCATAAGCTTATAGGAGCTTTGGGTGTACCCCCTGTGTTAACCAGTCCAGATTACAGAAAAAGAAATGTTGTGCAGGTGGATGCTTCATACCATGGGTGGGGGCTGTGCTCAACCAGGTTTATTCAGAAGGAGAAGAGTACCAGTGGTATATCTCAGCGTAGGCTCCAACCCAGGAATGCTATGCTTCTGCAGAAAAGGAATGTCTAGCCATAGTATGAGCACTGCAGAAAGTTCAGCCTCATCTCTATGGAAGGAAATTCACTGTAGTTACAGACCACAATCACTTAACATGGCTACATCAAGCTAGCCAGCAAAATGCCAAGTTACTAAGTTGGAGCCTGAAGATCAGTGTGTGTGTGTTGAGACTTTAAGAAGCATTTCAAAGTGAGGGCACGTGTGTATAAATAGAGAGCACATGCAGGTAGCAGTGTCATTTTGAGTGAACAGCTAGAGTGTTAACATGTATGAGTGCAGTAGTTAGTCTGTTTATAATTTTATTTAAGTTTAAGTTACTAAGCCTCAGTCCTAATGTGTTTGTATGTAATAAAGCTGCCTGAACCAAACCCACAACCATCCATCTTATTTTTCCTGACTGGACAAACGCTATGATGTCAGAAGTGGGATGTCTGAATGACATGGTGTCAGAACTGGAATGTCTGAGCAACAAAAAGCCAAAAAGAAGCCAGAAATTGAGCCATGAGGTGCACAGTAAGGAATGGAGGTATATAAAGGAATGATTTGTCCCAACCTGCTGAAATGATTGAAACAAGGTCAGAAACAAATTTCAGGTAATTAAAACTCACATGAATTATTTTGCAAAGAAAATAATATGAAGCATTTGCAAAGCACAAAATGCATTATTAATCAAATGCAAAGCATAAAATGCATTACTGATTAAACTTAAATGAAAAGCACAAACCATATTATTGATTAAACACAATGTTCAAAACCACAATATTTGATAAAATTATTCAAAATACTTATGAGAGAGTTTAGAATTACTTCGGATTTGCATAACAAGCATGTTAAAACTAAACAAGCACAAGAAAAGTATAATGAGCATGATAAAAGTCAAATGAGTATAATGAGTACATTAAAAGGGCAAAATGAGCAAGGAAAACAAAGCAACTGTATTTTGTAGTAAATGATGACGTTTTTCTATATGAGCTACTATTTCACATTGACTAAAGCTATTCAAAGTATAACTAGAGTTGTATAAAGTATCTCGGAGTGTACAATGTGTTTGCAGTGTGTGCTTTATTAGAGTACTATTATTTTCAAGAGTTTACTGTATACAAAGTACAGTTATTTCGCAAAGTGCAATCAGAATACAGTCATTTCAAGAAGTTTATTTCTGTGTACAGTTCATTCTCAAAGTGAAGTCATTTCAAAGTGTTTCTTATACTGATAAGAGTGGTTTTGCAAAGTACAATGATTTCAAAGTGTTCTTGTCCTATGGAGACTTATTTCATAAAGTGCAGTTATTTTCAAGAGTCTGTTATGCTCTTGAGCATAATCACAAGTTTCTGGCATAAATTGCTGAAGTATATGTATGTGTGTATGTTCATACATAACTCCAAGGGTCTTTATTACTGTGCATTGGAATGGCAGAGGCATTTTGCAGACCCATTCCATTTGTGTTTGATCATAATATTGCATATGATTGCAGAGTATTTGAGCAGGAATACAATATTTTCATACTACCAACTTTTTCTGATTAATCTCGTGGGGTCCCAAGCCATTGAAAGAGAGCATTCATGTTTGCATTACCAGCAGTTTATGCAGGAGAAGGTCAAAACTGTTACATTGTTGTACAAGCTGAATCAAGGGAGGACCCTGAGTGCTTGAAATGTAAATTTAAAGAAATGTGTAACCCCCAGACTTGAGAGGCACTTATTTTATACAAGAGATCAAAAGCCAGGGGAAACCTTTGCTGCTTACATTACTGACTTGAGAAACAAAGCTAAAACGTGCAGATTTGCTGATTTGAAAGATGTGTTAATAAAGGGAAGACTTGTGTGTGGTGTTAATAACAATGCAGTGAGAAAGATTTTGCTTCGAGACAGTAATTTAATGTTGAGCAAAGCCAAAAAGATTTGAAAAATACATGAGCAGAAAGGCACACAGATTTGCTTGGAAATACTAAGAGCATGGTTTCAGCAGCCTCTAAAACAAACATAGACAGTGTGCAGCATGTGGCTAAGAGAAACGGCCTAAGCACATGGCTCATACCTTTTCAGCAAGTTCTAAGACTAGTTCAATAAAATGGACATGGAGCGCAAGAGTGAGTCAGCAAAACCCAAGTCTCATTGTTAACTGTCATAATTGCGGTGCCAATTATGAGTCTAAAAGATAAACGTGCTTAGCATTTGGGAAGCAATGCCAGAAGTGTAATAAATAGAACCACTTTCAAAAGCTTTGTAAATCAAGCAAGCTTCATTCATTTATTAAGAAAGGTCACTCAAGGTGATCATATAGAAAGCTGCAACTCTACTTTCTATGTAGATGGTGTATTAGTGGTTGCTATAAAGACTAATGCAGTAGATTTGTTGGCAAAGAACAAAGTGTTTTGTACTGTCTTGATTAATGATAAACCTAAAGAGCTCAAAGTGGACACTGGTTCAAAGTGCAGTGCTATGTCAGCAGAAACATTTGCTAGAGTAAGAGCTGGTGAGCAACTTAATTTGGCCAATTGTGCAAAGCTTGTTGCTTATGGAGGTGAAGTGATTCAAACCGAAGGCTCAGTAGTGCTTTCATGCTATTTAGCTGGGAACAGTTACAGCTTGCAATTTTATTTAGTCAAAAGACCTATACAGTCATTAGTGGGACTCAGAGAGAGTTTAAAAATGAAACTGATTTATTTTACCAAAGAAGTCCATCATGTAAGCACATGTCCTATTTCCAGTTTCACCTATGCTATTTTCACAGTGTATGCTGATATTTTTCTAGACAAGCTAGGCAAACCTCCAGTTGTGTACTCCATGCAATTAAACCCAGAGTTCAGTCCATTGGTCAGACCAGTGAGAAGAGTTATGATAGCTATGCAGGACAGAGTCAAAGTTCAGTTAGATAAAATGATGCAGCAAGGTGTGATTTGTCCAGTCACAGAACTGAATGGATGTCTTCCATGGTAACTGCTCATATGAAAAGCTCAGATGAAATCATAATATGTATTGACCCTAGAGACTTGAGCAAAGCATTAAAGAGATCCCACAATCCTATGTGTACAGTTGAGGAAGTTGCTACCCACATGCCAAATGCCATTCTTTTTTCTGTCTTAGATGCGAAGAGTTCACTTTGGCAAGTAATGCTTGATAGCAGATCTTCAGTACTGACTATATTCAGTATGCCATTTCATAGATACAGATTTGTCAGAATGCCTTTTCGAATAAATTCTGGCAGGGAAGTCTTTCAGAGTGTAATGGAGCAAATTGTTTCAGGCTATCAATGTGCTATAATAGTAGATGGTTTACTAGCTGGAGGCAATGGTGAAGCACATATTACAGAAAGCTCAGGAAAGTTCTTGAAGGAGCACGTGAATTGAACCTAAAGCTCAGTCCTCTGAAATGTAAATTCAGGCTGAGAGAAGTTACTTCTCTCAGTCATTTACCATTTCAGAATTATGACCAGATCCTTTCAAACAAACAGCCATTCTTGAGATGCCAGCTCCAGACAATGTCCAAGCCTTACAGAATTTCCTCGGTATGGTTAACTATTTGGGCAAGTTTATACCAGACTACAGTGGATTATCAGTGCTCTTGAGAGAGCTGACATGCAGAAATGTTACCTGGTCTTGGTTGGAACAACACCAGAGAGCACTTGATGACCTGAAACAGAAAATTGCCAGTCCACCAATGTTAAGATACTATGATGTTCACAAACCAGTAATTCTTTCCTGTGATGCTTCAGAGTTTGGTCTTGGTGTAGTTATTCTTCAAGAGAATTGGGCAGTAGCCTATGTGTCTAGAACTCTTACCCAAACTGAGATGCAGTATGCACAAATTGAGAAGGAACTTTTGTCAATTGTGTTCGCATGTTCGAAGTTCCATAATTATATTTAGCTATCCAGATTGAGCTGATCATCAGCCTCTAGTCATTATTTTAAAGAAGCCTATATATACAGCTCCAGCAAGACTACAAAGAATGATGCTCAGATAATGAATGTACAACTTCAAAATGGTCTATACAAAAAGCAAACATCTTTATCTGGCTGATACCTTATCCAGATCACCCAAAAATACCATAGAAAAACTTGATGCAGAGAATTTTGACTTTGATGTCATGGAAGTGCACAATTTTTCTACCACAAGACTTGATGAGCTAAGAGATCATACAAAGACTGATCCAGTTTTGGAAAAGCTCAACCACTTCATCAATGTTGGATGGCCATCAAAGCAATCTTGTGTACCAACAAAAGTGCAACCTTATTTTCCTTACAGAGATGAGATGTTGATGGGATATGGTATCATTTTCAAAGGTCTTAAAATTGTCATTCCTACTTCCTTACAACATGAGTACATCTGAATTTTGCATCGTGGCCACCCAGGTTTCAAACTACCAAAAGAAGGGTGACAGAACTAGTATTTTGGCATTCTCTGTCAAAAGATATTGATAAAGCACTTTCATCTTGTTCAGTATGCAATAGTACTAAATTGTATTTGCAAAAAAAGCCACTTGAGCTAAACCAGACTCTTAAGCCACCTTGGTCAACAGTAGCCACTGACATATTTGAGTGGAACAGTCAACATTACTTATTGTTGGTAGACTCTCATTCGTATTGGTTCAAGATTGATCTGCTACCCAGCCTAACATCTGGTACTGTCATTACTAAGTTGAAACATAATTTCTCAGTCCATGGTAGTCCACACAAATTTATTTCTGACAGCAATGTCCAGTTTACCAGTCATCTATTTCAGAAATTTTGCAAAGGAGTGGACTTTATCTATGTTACCAGCAGTCCTGAGTATCTAGAATCAAATGGCCTAGCTGAATGTCAGTACAAAGTGCAAAGCAATTACTAGAAAGGTCAGAGCATGACAATACCAATGTTTGAATTTGCTTAACCTCAGAAATATATGCCGTGACAATTTACTTGGCTCACCTGCTCAGAGACATCTATCTAGGCAAACAAGTACAACCTTGCCTATCAGTTCCAGTTTGTTAGTGCCTAATGACAAAAACACTAGAGCAATCAATGCCCAACTATTCAAAAAGCATTCATTCCAGAAGTCCAACTATGCCAACAATGGTAAAATGAGCAGATTTCTTCATCCACTGAAAGAAAGAGAGTAAGTGAGGATGCAAATGGCAAAAGGTTTTGATCGAATTGGGCAAGTGAGAGGTGTATGTGCTCATGTGAGATCTTACTTAGTAGAATCTGAGGGTATAGAATACAAAAGAACTCATAGGCATCCTCTTCTGGTATCTGAATCAATATCACAGCATCGTACCTGTGATACCGACTCTAGATCTCAGAGCAATCTAGACGATATTCCTGTTAAGGACATGTCTCAGTACCTATTCCCATTCCTGATGATGTTCCAGATATCCCTGAAGTTCAGCATTCATTAAAGATGGTCCCTGTTACTAAACCTAGTCCAAATTTTTATGGCACATGATCAGGTTGTATTTACAGACCTAGTATAAAATATACAGCAACCTGGACATGATTATTTCACTTGTAATTAATTCTGTATAATTGCATGTCAAAGGATTATTTCTGCACAATTGCGTGTCAACGATTATTGTCATTACTGTGCATGACTTATTTCTCAAAAAGGGAGGATGTAGATCAGAGTGTGTATTGTGACTTTAAGAAGCATTTCAAAGGGAGGGCACGTGCATATAAATTGAGAGCACGTGCAGGCAGAACTGCCATTTTGAGTGAACAGCCAGAGTGTTAACATGTATGTGTGCAGTAGTCAGTCTGTTTATAAGGTTTACTTAAGTTTGTTACTAAGCAACAATCCTGATGTGTTTGTATGTAATAAGGCTGTTTAAACTGAACCCGCAACTGTTCATCTGTTTTATCCTGACCGGACGAGTGACAGATCCTACGGTTGCAGCCGTATGATATGACAGTGCAGCACCATAGTGGGGTTAGCAATCTCAACACAGATGGGCTGTCAAGACAGGAAATGGGCTAAGGTATTCCCAGATAGGATTATCACTAACTTGAGTCTTTGGGGGGGAAGAAGTGTGACAAAGGGGGATGCTGCCAGTCCAGCTATCTGGGATTTTGTAAAAAAGTATATGTCATTCATGAATTTCAACATAATTTATATAGAAGTGTGGTAAAGGGAGATACTGCCAGTACAGCTATGTGGAATTTTATAAATAATTATATGTCATTGGTGCATATCAAAATGATTTGTATTAGATAATTGCATTACAAATGTATTACAACTGCATGTCAGGTGTATATCAAACTGCTGGTACAGAAATGTGTGTTGAAAAGGTTTTTGCAAAGTGCTTAAAATGTAACCACAGCATGCCCTACTGGAATAGAACAGAAATGTACATACACTATTGCAACTGTTTAAATATATATATTGTAACAGTTGAAACTGGAAAATAGAAGGTTAACTTCAGAAGAATAGCTGAAATTAAATAACTTTATGGACATACAATAAAAAGATGTTATCTTTCAGTTTCAGTGCAGTTTTCTATTTGTCTTGGAAGTGTTTTATTGTTTTATGACTTCCAAGATCTGCATAGATCTGAGAAAAAGCCCTTGTCTATGTATTTGGATAGATGGATACTAAACACTGCTAGCTTTCAGCAGTGGGGGTATTACCTGGGATAGAGTCAGATGACAAGAAATTATGTCATTCTGCAAGCTATCCCAGCAGTAATATTTTGAGATATTAATTTAAGAACTCACTGAGAAAGACTCTACAGTCTGTATTCTGTCCTTGGCCTGACAACATCAGCTAGAGGATCTATTCACCACATCTGCCTTGCTGCTCTAATTAAGTGTACTAGGGTATAGTAATTATCTTAGATATAGTCAGGAATATAGCAAAGCTTAATTTAGATGTTTTTCTTTATTTGTTTGAGACTGTCCTGCAATGTTGTTTTAAATATTTCCTGTGATTTTGAATTCTGCTGTCACTGTAATTATATACTGACTATTTTCTTGTTCTTTTATTGTTTATTATTATTAAATATATTTAAACCTTTTATTGTGGTTTATCTGTCTAGAGATATTAAAGTTCTGGAGTACTTGCATATTTATTTGGTGACACTGTGTATGCCACTCCTAATAGCCTTGCTCTTGGTCAAACTACCATTTGTATTGATAGTAACATTACACAGTAAGATTGGACACCCTTTGTTAAGGACCTTAAAGTAGCTGATAAGGAGCTGGCTGGTGGCAATAATAACTATCTTATAGTCTGGGCAGAATAGGGCATAGCTAGTAAACCTGCGCCAGCCTTTCCCAGGTGCGTGTATATGTAAAATAAATCTCCAAGTGTATATCATACATGGACAGGAGCACATAGTACTGGTTGTACAGACACAGTTTTGGATGTCTTGTCTTGGCGACTCAGCTGAGATCTCAACTCTATAGCTGTGCCAGTGGAGAGTCTTATTGGAGATCTGGAGAAAGAGAGAGAAACCAGTCCCAGACTGACTGTGGTGTCTGTGTGTTCTTAAGGGAAATTGCACTTGATGCAGAGTGCTGCATCTGGAAATACTGTGTGTGTACCTGTCATCCTCCCAGTGTAAGTCCCCCATGGTTGCCAGTGGTGAGGATTGAGGCACCTTGATTACTGGGCCAGTGCTGGAACATCACACTTACAAATGAGTATGATTAAAGTCCTAGCCAACCATTCTAGAGAATAAGAATACTTTTCTTATGAAGTACCATGATAGCTTTGTAGTCCAATTTTCTGGTACTCTCTCCATGCAAAATGGTCCCCCTAACCTGCAAAGAGCTAGTAGCTACTTGTTTAATGTTTACTTACAAAGAGATTATTTGACAAATATGTCTTTTTCTGCAAATGTTCAGTTTACCCAACCTCCAAATGGGCTAGTAAACTTCTGTTTAAATGTTAACTCACTAAAAGCTTATTACATAATGTATTATATTTTTGTAAATATTTAAATTGTTCTGTACAAATCTTTGTTATTCTTTTGTAACATGTAATATGCAATATTTGAAGCTTTTCTCCCTGGGCCTCCACTGAAAACAGGCTCTTTATGGCCTAGTGGACTTCCCCGGTCATCAAACTTAAATAAAATAAATAAAATAAAATGTGTTGCTTTTGAATTCCAGTAACTGTCTGTATAAATTTATGCATGCTTTACCCATGTCTGCATGTATTATCTCTACAAACTCTGGTCTCCTCTCATTTCCCCCCAAAAATATGTTTTGATCGACTACACTAAACTTTTCACATATGTTGCGTTTATCCCAGACCTTGTGTCTTGGGTCATAACTGAAAGTTATTTGAAAAGGGTCAATTCTGCAGCTAATGGGTAAATAAAATAAAGTAAAATTAAAATTACATGTGTGGGGTTCATAAAAAATCTTATTTAAATAAAATGTCATTTAAAGATGTATCTGCTCCATTACCACCATGTGATGCACCATGGATACAGGACTAAGATGTATTTCTCAGTTTATTTGTCATAATACTAAACCTAGGAGCAAAAACATTCAAAGTGTATTCAAGTTTGTTTGCCAAGGGCTGATAAAAATATTGGCAAGAAAGCCAGTATTTATTTCTATTAGTCTATGATGGATACATTTTGGCTGCCTAGGACAAAATCAATCTGTTCATTATGCTGCTTTTTTAACTTCTGGACTCCAAGTACGTCTAGGTTTCTGATAGTTACATTCTTCTGACATTTTCATTTGTTGGTGTGTTTTGAATATTTTTTAGACAAACTGTGCTATCTGTTGAATGGCTGGTTCATGGACCCTTTTCAGTTATTCCTCAGGACACAAGTGTAATGGAAAATGCAATGTATATTGTTATTTACAATAATCCAATATATACTACCAATTTATTGTAGTCAGCAAACCAGGTCGTTTCAGGAAGGGGGTGGTAACCAGAGAACCTGGAGAAAACCCAAGAAAACAAGAACAGAAAATGAAACTCCATGCAGATAATGGTTAGAAGTCAGAATTGAACCCTAGAAACAATCACATCGTATTCTGTATCTGCTCAAAAAATTTGAAGGTGATCTTCCCTTACTCTAAAGAAATTATCAGACCCTTATTTCTCTTATCCTTTAGCTTTCTCATAATTTCGTACCATCTTACTGTTCCAAGTTTCAAGCTGTTCTAATAAACTTCCCATCTTGTGTGAAAATTGACCTTATTCCCCTCAGCCTAGAAACTTTGGAAAATAGATTCCCTTTGTCTAAGATTTTTTTATTTTCTCAGTCTTCTGCAGTCACATAGTACCTGTGATTCATTGTTCCACTCCAAAGGCTAGGTTGTGGCTTTCAAAATATTGTAACCCCCAATCTCCCTAGTTTCTACTACTTTTAATCACTCCAATCCTACATGGCATTTTCTTTGCCTTGCTGCCTTTCCTGCCACCTCAGCCCTGTGTACTCTTTAATCTGTTATTGTCTGGAGGAGTAGTACATTCCACACTACATGAAATAGTAATGTGAAAACTATCAATCTGATAACATTCCATGTACACAGAACTGAACTCATTATTCTCTTACCTATAATTAGTATTTCTTCAATATTCTTCTGCAATAAACCATAAGTTCCATTCAGTTGTATCGTCCACAGCATCCCTAACTTTACAACCCAGACATCAAATCTTATACCAATTATAAACACAATTACTGCAGAGAATGATAACATAATTAAGCGTACTACATCAATATAAAGCTTTTTCATACACCCAATCCGTGCCTCCCACACATTTACTCACATACAGCCATATCTCTCTCTCCGCCCTTGCAAATGACCATCGGTTGCCACCAGTTCCTCTCCTCATTGACCAGGTCAGCTGGACCCACCTCAGCCTCCACGGGTTCAATATGCCTCACATTCAAGGCTGGTGCTGAGGTTGTGGATGCTGATGCACTCTCATATTGTTGCAGGGGAGTGTTCCCTAACATCTACCCCATCTCAGCAGCCTTGTCAGCTCCACAATCACTGCCCTAATGAGATGCATACACACTTCCTAGTATGTGCAACCTCCTGACTAAGAGGTTCATCACGTTTGCAGCACAGAAGTTGACAGGCTTATATGCCACTTATTACAATGAGTCTAAGCTTTCCTCTCACTCCTGAATGGTTGACACAAAATCATCCACTCATTCCTATCCTCCAGTGCCTGTGCTGTTAAATGAACATGGGAGATCTGGGGCATGGTAAGGGCTTTATCTCTATGTGCCAAAGGGTTGTTCCACACAACCTTATCTTTGTCTAGCATATTAACAGATGCCAGGAATTTTGAACCCTTTCTACTATCTCAACAGTTAAGAAACTTTACCCACATTTTATTAATCCTGTCCCATTGTCATCTAATTCTGAATGCTGCTACTAATTTCCTAACATATCTCAGGTTTCTTTTCCTAAAAAACAACTTTCTCCACCTACCACTTCTGATTCCAAGCTTTAACAATGTCTATTTCCCCACAACAGACAAAATAACAAAGCCACACCATATCCTTCTACATTTTGGTTAATTTCCCATAGACGTCCAGAGCAAATACCTCAATAACAAGAACAGGATGATGTACCAACTTCAGTGCTATCTAACATTTTCAGATCTGGGCAACTATATGCTGTCTTTGAATTCACACTGAATGAATGCCTGTTCTGGAGCGCTTGGCCTTTACTTTGAGCCAGTCACCATCTCTACTCCTACTCTGTCGACCCTGCCCAAACCAGCCCCAGCTAAGACATTGCACAGGCTGCATAAGAACTATCGTTGTCCAGCAACTATCACCCAAGGTTTAAGTTCATCCATGAAAGGACTGAGAGTGTGCAGTCAATGTAAATATTTATGTGTAATCCGGTAAAGTTAAAATAACCTAAGACTTACAGCTTGTAGAATCAGACTATAGGGACAGCTGAGTGTCCGTGTTCACTCACCTGAAGTAGGTAGCTGTACTGGTGCATACTCTGTACTAGAGGATGTGACTCCATAGAACCCCCAACAACACCTATACCACTGGTATATTGCACAGTCCATAACAGTAGGCAATCAGTTTAACTCTTTTTTGTGTAGTCCAAAAGGATAGCCAATGCATAGCTCATCATCCTCCCCACCTCCACTCAAACAGGACAAACTATTTACTTTGCTTTCATTTTCAGACTACTCCCTCCTCCTTTTATTCCTTTGCTGTAGTATCTTGCAGCTAACTCTCTAAATACTTAACCACATATGTAAATCTCTGCTTAGTCTTCATGGGCTGGAGTACTTTTTTTTCCCCCTTCTCAGATTCTGTTTACACAGTTCAACTCATACAGTTAATTATCTCTGGAAACGTTCTTACCTTTTGCAGTAGTCAAAGCTTACTGATACTTTTTCCTCAGCACTGTTAGTCTGCTAATTCAGTTCTTGGGCCCCACTCCACTCCCCTACCTTACCCTTAATTCCCGCCTACCCCCTCCTACTCTTCACTTAAAATATCCATATTTCACCAATGCACTTCTTCCAACCTATCTCTGCATCAAAACAATCAGAACATAACCCAATCACACCTGCTCTACAATTAACATTACTGACTCATTTACTTAAAGTGCTGCTACCCAGCTTGTCCTTTTAGAAGTTATACTGTTGTAACTATAACTACTCTTGCCTAGTATCATCTTGCACTGCAAACTAAATCTAGCTTGCATATTATACAAAACGACATTGACTCAAACACCACTAGTGTGCTTTCTCAGCATATTAGCACTCTTTCCCAACAACCATGCCTCCCAAATAAGTATAATAAATAGTCCTACTAACCCACACTCACTACACCAACAGTTACCAAGTGTATCACTCACCACAGCACCCACATTGTACCAGTAAACCTTCTTAGACTTTTTATTTAATTACAGGTATCTTAAATCTATGTATGTATGTTACCTTTCAAAGTTCACTAAATTAAAGCATAGATACATTTGGTTACATATTTTCCTTCATAACTTTTCAACCCAAAAATATCACTGAAGATTTTCATCCAAACCCTGGCCCTACACAACAGCAAAAAACCCACACTAACAGCTCGGTATTAAATGAACCATTCTCTTTTCCTCTCTCATCCCCCAGATCCACTGTTCTTTTTTCTCAATATCGTCTAAGAAGCATATGCAATAAAATCCAGGATGTACATGCTTGTATTGTCACATATTACCCAGACATAAACATAGCTACAGAAACATGGGTGAAAAAATACATAAATGATAATGAACTTACCCCATATGGTTTCAGTATAATTAAACTTGACAGGAAAAATAAGCTGGCAGGTGGAATAGCTATCATCTACAAGAATTCCATAAACATAACCACATATGCACAGGAGATACCACAGTTAAATAATGCAGAAGTACTTATAACACATCTCAAAATCAGTAATACGAAAACATTAGCAGCCATATATATCCCACCAGATAAAAACATTACCACTGTGAAAAATATCCTATACTGGATATCCCACCATATGCAATATGAAACAATAATACTAGGACACCTAAATATAGACTGACAATTTGTTAATAGAAACATCTGATTTGCTTCAATAAACCTGTACAGCTTTACACAATTAATTACATCAGCTACAAAGGTTCTGGTCTACAATCAACTTTAAACTGGATTCTTAGCAACAGACCTAATAAAATTAGGGCAGCCAGTAGCCTACCAGACAGCCTGTGTGACCATCAACCTACTTACCCTTTGAAGTTACAATATCCAAGATAAAAATATAATTTGAAAACTCAAAAAACGTTATCAAACACCCTTTTATCAAATCCTTAACATAATATACAATAACTAGAAAATATGAAAATCTATGCCATTAGACTTTGCTGTCTCATACTTTAATGAGATATTCCTAAAAATTCTCAATAATCTTGTACCAGTATGTACTAAAAGGGTCAAATTCAATTCTACACTGTGACTAACAAAATAAACTAAGAAATTAATACTACAGTGTGACAAAACCTGGAAAAGGTGACTCAAAACTAGAACACAAAATACAATTCGCCTTTTCAGGCAACAAAGGAAAAGGACAAAATGCCAAACATGAGAAACAAACATATTATAACAATCTTCAACATAAACATCGAAACAACCCAGAACTTGTCTGGGCATCCATAAACAAACATCTATATCAAGGCCAAATTACCACCCCCACCCCCATTCCAACATCCAGTAATAATACTGATTCAATTCCCATGCAGTTTAACAACTATTTTACACAGGCCATATTTTCTCTCACAGACATTAATTCTTCCACTTCCCCCTCAGTACCAGCAGACTCTGGTAAATATCCTCAGCTATTTGACTTCAGCCTAGTACCTATCTCCACTATTAAAAAGCTCCTACATAAGCTAAAACCAACCATGTTTGCTGCTTACCAACTCCCATCAGACTACTTAAAAATGGATGTGGGTGCAATTCCTTTTCCAGTCTCTGTATTGGTAAATAGATCTATATCCAAAAAATATATTTCTTCTAACTGGAAAAAATCCATTATTATACCTTTACACAAAGGTGGCACATCTACAGAGGTTAATAGCTACAGGCCCATTGCAATCATCTCCCCCCATCAAAATACTTGAAAATGCATTCATGCTCAGCTTCTACATCACCTAAATTCAAGTAATCTGCTTTCTTAAACACATCATGGTTTCAGACCCCACCACAGTACAACTACCACCCTCATTCATTTCACCAGCACAATAAACTAGCATAGGAACAATGATAACCTAGTGTCAACTGTGTTCCTAGACTTATCCAAGGCTTTTGACACTGTATCACACCGCTATTTACTCATTAAACTCTCTTCTATAGGTCTCTCTCAATCCATTAAATGCTTCCTTAGTTATCTATCTGGAAGGTAACAAGCAGTCAAATGGCAACAGGACCTTTTTTCCTCATTCCAGTTAACAAAGTATCCCTCAGGACTCTATACTAGGATCCCTTCTTTTAATATTTTTATAAACAAGCTTCACACTGCCATACACAAAGCAAATATAGTACAATATGCAGATGATCGGACTTTAATATGTACAGCTCCCACGATATCAAGACTACAAGAAATCACTCAAATTTCTTTCTCTTCAATTGAAAAAATTCAAACCTATTCCTTGATCCCAATGAAACAAAACTGATGCTCTTCACCCCAAAACATCATCTCCATCAAAAACAACCTTTCTTTGACATCTGCAAATAATATTGAAATTAAAATAGTACCATAGACTAAATAGCACTGTAATAGATGACAAGCAACTAAAAAGACTCACCAGAAACTTGGCTCCCTTTACAGGGTAAAACAGTACCGTACAGACCCAAAAAGAAAAACCCTAGGTTCATCCTATTGCTTCCAACCCTCTTTTGTTCCTCACCTATCCTTACAAACTTAAGCTCTACACTAAAATCTGACCTAGCCTCCTGTTACAACAAAGTAGCCACATTTGCTACCAACACTGCACACCAAGCTCAACACTGCCAAGCCTTAAAGCAGCTAAACTGGCTAGAGCATAAGAACTACATAACATACTCTCAGCTAGGTATGGCAAACAAACTGATATGTTATCTTGAACAGTGCCCTGCATTAAAAACATTTAATTTTTCTTTATTTTACATTTGTTGACCGGGATAGTCCAACTGGATGCATGTCCATTTTCAGCGGAGGCCCAGGGAGAAAAGCTCCAAGGTAAACAGAAACATTAAAAACATGTTACAAGTATAATTTTGACAAAGAGTACATAAGCAAACAATGATAAACATGTTCCATGGGTTAAACATACTATTGCCGTACACCCCCACAAGGGACCTCCATTCTGGTGATGAATTTCTACTAAACACTACTAAAGCTAAGAATTCATCGGGGGGGCTCACTGTACTCCTGCTGCATCTCCAAACTCTGGAACACCATCCCTGCACAAGTAAAAATGATTAGCAAACTCCAAAGCTATAACCTCCAGCTCAGGCAATACCTTACCCAGTGCTGGTCAAGCTCAAGTTCATCACCAGGTTGAGATCTCTAGTAAAAACACAAACTTCTTATTACTTATCACTAACCTTTTGACCTCCTCTACCTGAATCATTACACCCCTAACAACTTTTCCTCCTGCACTTGACGCAGTGCATCCCTTTTCATGCACCCCTCTTAATCAACACTTGTTATCTTGCTCTTTGTCTTATCCACCGCTCTACTCCTCTCATGAATATCCTGTATGCATATGTTATAAACCCTCTAGATGCACTAATTTGGAACAGGCAGCCTAAAAAGAACCAATGCTATACCATGTTGTCTCAGTTATATGCTATTGCCACTATCCCCCTATACACCACTGCTATTTCCTCTCCCCTTCTACATAATTTTATAATTTACTTCATTATATCTCTTGAACTTTTCACATACCTATGCAATACTAAAATCTCCCTTTCTACATGATTTTATAACTTGCTTCATTACGTATCTTGACCTCCTTGCAAACTTTGCTTTACTGAAATGTAAGAACGCTAAACTTCTTTACAATCAATGTTTTCCCTTCTGCAGTATCAATCTATTTACTTCTACAAGATTTTACAACTGGAACAATTGTATAGACTTATAATTGTTGATATAAATACTGTATATACATGTCTTATAATTATGTTTGTTGTTTCATGAGAAATGTAACAGTTTTTCTGAAAACTGTCTGAAATTCATTTGTTAATATAAATGTACTGTGGGAGAGCTTTTCTGCCCAGGCCTCTGCTAAAGATGAGCTCTGCCCAGTCAGACTTTCATGGTCAAGAACGTCAAATAAATAAATAAGTAAATATACAATCTGGATCCTCCTGAATATGTTCCATAAAACCTCTCTGCTTTAGCATTCCCAAGTGACATTTATATTTCATTGGATTGAAAGCTTTGTATGCATCAAATAGTACAATGCTTCCCCCTTTTCCTATATACATTTTCCGTCTGTCTCTTAAAGCAGTTCAATGTCCACTAAAAGTCTTCATTAAACTCCTGTATCAAGCTTAGGAAGAAAGTCTAATATTTAACCAGATTTTCACTATTACCACATATCAGTGAGATGCGCCTATAATTCCCAGCATCAGTGAGATTATTTCCCATCCTCCAAAAACACTTTCACTCATGAATAGGGATAGTTCACCCCTCTCGACTGCTGCTTATGTCCTCCCTCAGTGCCAAAACTAGGCCATTACCCATTTGTAAAATTTAGAGGAAAGTCACCTCACTCCAGCCTTATTTACCTTAATTTATTGATCACTAGATGGACTTCCTCTGTTGTATTCATATCACTGTACTCTTCCCTATGAACTTACTTTCATGATGTAACTCGGAGTACTTCTTTAATACTCTGCCTTAGCTTGTTTTCATTCCTAGGCAGCATGTCTTCTTTATCTTTTTTCTCTTTCACACTGTGCTGCCTTATCTTAAGTTTGTGAGCTAGGTGCTTGTTATACCTTTTCTTCGGTCTTCCAGTACATGTTTTCCGCTTATACCAGTATTAGGATTACTGAATCTAGATCTGTCTGGAGCTTCCAGTTTTTATATTTCAACTTCTCCCTCCTGTGCTCCATATATTAAATCCTTATCTACACTGAAAGTAAAGCTTCATCCTTTAGTTTTGCAGCATCATCTCTTTGCTTGCCATTTCAGATGTTTAGCTCCATCGGTTTTGCACACATGATCACCTTTACTCTATGCAGGTATCTATGTATCCTAATTAGTCCCTCCCTCTTCTGGTATTTGGTTGGACATCTCTTCAGCTTTTTTGACGTGCCAATATCAAGCTTCTTCACTGAGATCACTTCTTCAATAATCTTAGACCAAGGTTTAGCAGAACATGGTCCTAGATAGGTCTGTCTAGGATTGGCACCCTTCCAATTTTCCCATCCTCCAAACCCTACTCAGGTATATTTCTCATCAGCTAGCTCAAACTAAGTAAGTTAAAATGAATGTATACTCTCTCTCCTCAGAGTGCCTTCTCCTCCAAATGTCATCCTACTCCCCCTGTCTTTCATAGCTGTATATAAGTTGCTCCTTATGCAGGAATAGAACTTCTTTCACATGAAGTATCAGTCTTTGGTAAGGACAAAGATGGCATTGAAGTTACTCCCATAATCTTGGTCTCATCTCTACATTCCCACTCTTGAAAGAAAGTTATCAGCCCTATTCTAAATGTAATTGCTAATCAACCTGAACTTCATGAATTTTGTTTTGCCTGTCCAAATGAAGTATATACCATCTTTACTGTCTCTTACCTCTTTGTCACCTGAACCTGTTTCTCAAATAGTAGGTCAACCTCCTGGTTTCATTACAATTTGTTATATTTATACATTTTGTTAAATTACTATAAATTACTTTATTCAGAATGACTGGTTGGCAAATATATCTATATCTATCTATCTATATATCTATATATATATATATATATATATATATATATATATATATATATATAGAGAGAGAGAGAGAGATACATGGTTGCAGTTTGTAATCTGTGATTCACTGTATTATTTCAATACATAAGTTAATCATAACTCCATACTACTTGCTTTCATAGGATTGACTATTAACAGGCTGAGTCCAGACATGCTTACAATAGTGACGAAATGTGACTGATTTAATGTATCCATCCCGTATAGAGTCAAATGGACACAGAAACAGCTAGTCAAGTCAAATCTTATCTTGAGTTCTTTGGCCAGGTAGTTTTACAGACGTCACAATGATTTCTGAAATCATGTTCTTTTCATCTCTTTTCATCATCTTCTTTTGGCTTTTCCTGTTAGGGGTCGCCATAGCGGATCATCTCTTTCCATTTCTTCCTATCCTCTGAATCTTGCTCTGTCACACCAACCGCCTGCATGTCCTCTCTCACCACGTCCATAAACCTTATCTTAGGCCTTCCTCTTTTCCTCTTACCTGGCAGCTCCATCCTTAGCATCTTTTTCCCAATATACCCATCATCCCTCCTCAACCCATGTCCAAACCAACGCAATCTCGTCTCTCTTGCTTTGTCTCCAAACTGTCCAACATGAGCTGACCCTCTAATATTCCTAATTAATTCCTAATATATTCCTAATCCTATCCATCCTAGTCACACTGAGTGCAAATCTTAACATCTTTAACTCTACCACATCCAGCTCTGACTCCTGCCTTTTTGTCAATGCCACTGTCTCCAACCCATATAACATAGCTGGTCTCACTACCCTCTTGTAGACCTTCCCTTTCACTCTTACTGGTACCCGTCTGTCACAAATCACTCCTGACACTCTTCTCCACCCATTCCACCCTGCCTGTACTCTCTTCTTCACCTCTCTTCCACATTCACCATTACTCTGAACTGTTGATCCCAAGTACTTAAACTCGTCCACCTTTACCAACTCTACTCCCTGCATCCTCACCATTCCTCTACCTTCCCTCTCATTTACACACATATATTCTGTCTTAGCCCTGCTGACCTTCATTCCTCTGCTCTCTAGAGGATATCTCCACCTCTCCAGTCTCCTGAACCTGATTCCTACTCTCACTATAGATCACAATGTCATCTGCAAACATCATAGTCCACGGGGCCTCCTGGCTTATCTCTTCTGTCAACCTGTCCATCACCACTGCAAATAAGAAAGGACTCAGAGCTGATCCTTGATGTAATCCCACCTCCACCTTAAATGGATCTGCCACTCCAACTGCAGTCCTCACCATGGTCACACTACCCTCTTACATATCCTGTACCACTCTTACATACTTCTCTGCCACTCCCAACTGCCTCATACAATACCACAACTCTTCTCTAGGCACCCTGTCATATGCTTTCTCCAAGTCTACAAAGACACAATGCAACTCCTTCTGACCTCTGTATTTCTCCAATAACACTCTCAGAGCAAACATTGCATCTGTAGTGCTCTTTCGTGGCATGAAACCATACTGCTGATCACTAATCATCACCTCCCTTCTTAACCTAGCTTCTACTACTCTTTCCCATAACTTCAAGCTGTGACTGATCAATTTTATCCCTCTGTAGTTACTGCAGCTCTGCATATCACCCTTATTCTTAAAGACAGGTACCAAAATACTTTTCTCCACTCCTCAGGCATCCTCTGACTTTCCAAAATTTCATTAAACAATCTAGTTAAAAATTCCACTGCCATTTCTCCTAAGCACCTCTATGCTTCCATTGGTATGTCATCTGGGCAAACAGCCTTTCCATTCTTCATCCTCTTCATAGCTGTCCTTACTTCCTCCTTGCTAATCTGTTTCACTTCCTGATTCACTATCTCCACATCATCCAACCTTCTCTCTCTCTCTCATTCTCTTCATTCATCAGCCTCTCAAAATACTCTTTCCATCTACTCAACACACTCTCCTCTCTTGTGAGTACCTTTCCCTCACTATCCTTTATCACCCTTACTTGCTGCACATCTTTCCCAGCTCTGTCCCTCTGTCTAGCCAATCGGTACAGGTCCTTTTCTCTCTTTAGTGTCCAATCTTTCATACAACTCTCCATACACCTTATCCTTAGCTTTCGCCACCTCTCTCTTTGCCATGCGCCTCATCTCCTTATAATCATGTCTACTTTCTTCATCTCTTTGACAATCCCACTTCTTCTTCGCCAGCCTCTTCCTCTTTATACTCTCCTGTACTTCCTCATTCCACCACCAGGTCTCCTTGTCCTCCTTCCTCTGTCCAGATGTCACACCAAGCACCTTTCTAGCAGTCTCCCTTACTAGTTCTGCTGTAGTTACCCAGCTATTCGGTAACTCTCCACTGCCTCCCAGTGCCTGTCTTAACTCTTCCCTAAACTCCACTTCACAATCACCCTTTTTTAACTTCCACCATTTAATCCTTGGCACCGCATTCACACTCCTCCTTCTCTTCTTGATCACCAACGTCATCCTACAGACCACCATTCTATGCTGCTTAACTACACTTTCCCCTGCCACCACTTTACAGTCTCCAATCTCCTTCAGACTGGCCCTCCTACATAGGATATAATCCACCTGTGTGCATCTTCCTCCACTCTTGTATGTCACCCTATGCTCCTCCTTCTTCTTAAAATACGTATTCACCACAGCCATGTCCATCCTTTTTGCAAAATCCACAATCATCTGACCTGCATTCCTCTCAACACCATACCTACCCATTACTTCCTCATCCCCTCTGTTCACTTCACCAACATGCCCATTAAAGTCTGCTCCAGTCACTAGTTTCTCAACCTTGGGTACACTCACCACAACTTCATCCAACTCACTCCAAAATTTCTCTTTCTCATCCATCGCACACCCAACTTCTGGAGCATATGCATTAACAACATTCATCATTACACCATCAATTTCGAGCTTCATAAACATCACTCTGTCAGACCCTCTCTTCACGTCTAAAACACTCTTGGCATATTGTTCCTTTAGTATAACCCCTACCCCATTTCTCCTGCCATCCACACCATGATAGAACAATTTGAACCCGTTTCCTAAACACCTGGCCTTACTTCCCTTCCATCTGGTCTCTTGCACACACAATATATCAACCTTCCTTCTCTCCATCATATCAGCTAGCTCTCTTCCTATACCAGACATACTGCCAACATTCAAAGTTCCTACCCTCACTGCTGCACTCCTAACCTTCCTCCTCTCTTCCTGCCTTCAGGCATGCCTTCACCCTCCTCTTCTCCTTCGGCCAACAGTAGCCCAATTTCCACCAGCACCCTGTTGGCTAACAGTACTGCTGGTGGTCGTTGTTAACCTGGACCTCGACCAATCCGGTATGGAAATATGAAATTTTTGCGCCATAAGTGATGTGGCAGAATTTTTACGCCGGATGCCCTTCTTGATGCAACCCTCCTCATTTATCCAGGCTTGGGACCGGCACAAAGAAATGCACTGGCTTGTGCATGCCCAGTGGCTGGGTTCTTTTCATCTCTTTTAAACTAGGCTATTTCTACTGTCCTTAACATAACATGTTTTGACATTATGTTGTTGAAAATTATCAGTGTATTTCAAACATTTATTTCATGGTTAGATATTATTACATGACTTAGAACTTGTATTCATATATCTTCCTTGGCATAATCTCTTGAGTCCATGCAAATCTGCTTTTAGACAGAGACACAGCCATATGTCAGCTAGCGCTACAAATGATCTCCTAGTAGTGAAGAATCTCTGGTTTTAGTCCATCCCCTTTCTTCTTTAGATGCATTTGACATTTTGCACTATGTATTGAGTGCCTTCAATCCTATTTTGGACTTACTTAACTTAATAATACCTATTTGTTAACCAAGTAGGCCTACTAGGCACACAGTCCTTTCCAGGGGTGAGCTGAGAGTGTTGTCTGTTTAAGTGACTTGCTCAAAATCACAGACTAGGCAAATGAGGGCTGAAGGAATCAAACCCTATACCGCAGGAACTGCAGGTCATAGGCTGAGACCTCGATGCCACCTGCCAGATGCCTAATCTGTAGAACATACTCTTCTAAGTGCCATCACTATATAGTCTCTACCTTAAACTGATTGTGGAACTATCCTTTGATTTGTAGGGACTCAGAGGGGACAATCTTAGCTTCACTATTGTTCATGCTTCCAGTGGGAAATAAAATGTACAATAAGAAATATGACATTTATGTTCCACAATATACACTTTTGAAACAATAATATATTGGCTTTGTGAATAAGGGTATGCTAGGTATGCTACACGTTATTTTAACAGGTATATTTATGATATGTTATAGTTATACATTTTGTTAAATTACTCTAAATTTCTTTATTAAGAATGCCTGGTTGGAAAATACTCTTAGAGCCTTGTTTTTCAGCCTTTTGACTGCTTTCTGTGTCAGAATCTGGAACAGTGGGATCTAGGAATGTCCTGTTGCCAGCTATTGTGCAATCTTGGAGTTGGTATATATAATATGTAGTGGGTGTGGGGGTGAAGCAGTCCCATGTAGGGAATACAAAAGATCTTGCCTCCTTTCCATGTTTGGTCTTTTTAAATTTGATCTAAAAAGTACAGCATATGTGGATTGTTTAGCTATACTTTGGAAACACAGAGTTTAACATAAAGCCTGATGTCCTGATATGGTCAGAAACCATCAGAAGCATGGCACTTCTACATCTACTGGGGTTGACTTTATTAGTCTGAATGTAGCCATAAAGACATAAAAAGTAAAAAAGTCATAGGCATTTAGTAGCCATATAGCTGAAACACTAGTATGTCCTTACGGGGTCATTTGGATATATTACATGGGCTTCCACTACAAGAGGTTTTACACAGTGAAGAATGTAGTTTGGCCTGGTCTTTCTTATAGTTTTTATGGAGTAATTTGTGATTACATGGATTTAAATTTATAGATCAAGAATGTGGTATCAGCAGATTTCTATTTCTCTGGAGATTCACTGATATGGAATTTGGTATTTCTATATGTAATTTGCAAGAATGTGCTGGTGCAACTCGCAATGTAAGGAGATGCATGGGGTTTATCCCTTTTCAAAAATATTTGTTAGTTATTTCTCTAATAATGACTGCTGTTTGTAGATTTCTATCACACTTTTGAGATTTGAGGTGATATAATTATAAGGTGATATCTTATACTCTACTCCGATCACAGGTCTTAAAATATCAAGTCTTAAAAGATTAGCAATATCAATGATCTCCTCACCAGCATCATTTCATTTCAGGCCTCAAGTTTGTGCAGTGTATTTATCAGCTGAGCCATCATTTTATCTCGAACAGAACCCAAGTGCATTGGAACCCGTGAAGACCCAACTGAGAAGAAAAATAAATACCATGCACATATAAAACAATAACCCGTACTTGATCAAAGCTACCAACCATAAGGGGACTATACTTTTATGACTTCTATCAAAAGCAAACACAACAACATAAGAAAGCCTAAGCAGATTACTATAGGAATGTCATAGTATGAAAAGTATGCATGTGCATTATACAACCAATAAAAAGAAGTACTATCTACAGCTATGCAACATGAAACCCACTCATACTACCAACCCCTCTGCAGCTAAAGGAAACAAGGTAATATTTCCAGATGAACATAATTATGGAAGGATTGATACCTGGTAGCATAGCAGTGTATTACACTATCATTTTGGCAATACATACATGGAAAATCACAACCTAGATTTAAATACATTTCAATAATTTGTGTCTCCCACCATATGCAACATATAAAGACAAACTCTGAATTAACAACAATGTTCACCAACGACCAAGCCAGCATGCTAGGCAAAGCAATCTGTCCCCTTTGGTTAAGAAATGCATGTATTTTACTGCAGGCTAGTGACACTGTATCAAATCAGCTACCTCTAAATCATTGATAGTTGTATAGTCCATGAATGTTATTATTAATTCAATATTTTCTTTTGCTTGCCTTTCAATTATAAATCCTATGTGGTCCGTACCTATGCAAATTGACATCATTGATTTTATCTGTTAACTAGAATTATCATCAAAGCTTTTCTTTTCTAACAAGCAAAAATTTGAAGGATGGGTAACATTACTTAAAACATCTCTCATTTTTTTTCATCATCTTTCCTTAAGGGCTTCTTCATCAAACATTATGCCAGACTCTTCTTAAGTTCACCACAATTTTCGAAATGATTTTACATATTTCCAAAATACCTGTCTCAAAAGGTAAAGCACCACTATTATTTACATTTTATTTATAATTTTCATTTATTAACCAAACAATTCCACTAGCATGAGTTTTTTTCTCCAGAAATGACATGGGATCACTATGTGGTTAAATGACTTGTTTGGAAAAGTGTAGAAGCTAAAGGAAGGATGATGCATGCAAACTCTGAATCACAAGATAAATCTTATTAGCACTTCACATCACCTTAATCAAAAGTGTACTCTCTAATATAGGTTTTATATCAACGTCTTTTTATACATCTTTGGGCAGGTTCCTTATTTTTTGTGTCCAGCCGCTTCCCTTTTTGTATAAAAGCTTACTTCATCATATCCTTGCAGCCCATATGTATAGAAAAGCATGACCATCCTGTAATTTTGGACTAGAATAATCTGGTAAATATTTTCCAGGTTTGTGGCTGCTAGCAACAAACAGGAATAGAATCATAATTATAGCCAATGCGACCTGTATGATTAGAAAATTGGTTACTTCACAGTGCAGATAGGGGAAAACTGATATCCTGGGCAGGGAGAGAGTGTAGAGGCCCAGTGGCACATGCATTTGGATGTAATCTCCCTGTTGGAAATTGGAAATATTGCCACATGCTGCTTTTTGTGGGTAGGTAGGTGATCCTGCTGTTTCAAGCCCTTTGTGGAGTAGAAGGGTGTTGCAGCAATGATGCTGTTTAAACATCTCATCCAAGGATGTCAAAGGCATGTGCATGGTGGTAGGGTTTATGCTAAAAGCAGAAACCATCAGTGATGGCTGCCTTAACAATTGCAATTCCCAGTTGACTCTCAACTCCCTTGTGTGGTTATTGCCAACATTCCCTTTAAA
Source organism: Protopterus annectens (assembly GCF_019279795.1). Classification (NCBI taxonomy): domain Eukaryota; kingdom Metazoa; phylum Chordata; order Ceratodontiformes; family Protopteridae; genus Protopterus; species Protopterus annectens. Next base: position 723,195,924 of record NC_056730.1, on the reverse strand, counting down.
ATCAAACCATGCTATACTACATCTCTTGGGAGCAGGTATGTCTCCAGGAACTGTAGCAGTTATAATGATTGCTATATGGGATCCTAGCCTATCCTGTGATTTCTTCATCTGAGAATATGGGTCTATATCAGAACATCGAAGTTTTAAAACTTCAAATGTTCTAATATCGACCCGTTTTGAGCGTACGCTGAAAATAGTGAAGCTGCAGAACACCGATTTCTTTCCTAGGGAAAGAATTCGGATGGCCGGTTCTGTGGCTTCGCTATTTTCAGCGCTGTGATGGAAATTTGCGGGTTGGGTTCAGGTAAGTGTGCGATTGTGTGGTTGTTAGGATTAGGGAGTGGGTTAGGTGAGTTAGGGTTAGGGCTTGGGTTAGGTGAGTTAGGGTTAGGACGCGGGTTAGGTGAATTATGGTTAGGGTTAGGGCGTGGGTTAGGTGAGTGTGCGATAGTGATGGACCTTAGGGTTAGGGTTTGGGTTAAGGTAAGTGGTTAGCTAGTAGTGTATGTATAGTTTAATGTAGGGTTAGTTGTAGGATTATAAGTGTATGTGGGTGTATTGATGTTTTTTAGGTGTGCTTGTGTTGTGTGTATGTGTTTCGGGATAGCGAATTTTTTCCCAAGGAATGAATGTTTAATATTATGTGGTTTAGATATTTTAGGTTCGATGAAATAGCGTTCGCTATTTTCATCTTTCGATACATGATATAAAAGCGAGAATCTCACCTCTCCCTTTTAAGGCATCTTGTCTTCTTTGAGCTTCTGTCAGATAACTAACTATTATCTTCAGATGTAATCCGGAAATCTTTAGACTCCTGAAATGGCCATCTCCCAGCATTTATTTACATCTTTTCATTGCAGCCTCACAAATTTACCAACATATATACTTAAGTATGTTGTACCCGCATAACGCTACTTTGGATGTTGTATCCCAAAATATAGGAACATTTGCATTTTACAGCATTCACTTTGCAGTATACCATAAGGGGGTGTTTAGAGCACTCCTGAGTGTGTTGTCGTTCAGATGGGATGCTAACCCACGGTCCCATATAACTGAGTTGTTGATAGCTCAGGTGGATAAAAAGGGTCTCCTGGCACTTATTAAATAAGAGTAGGGTGATTTTTCTGGTGTCCATTTCCTCAAGTCAGTATGAATGCCACATCAGGTATCCCTGAAAAGAGGTGGCTGACCTAGTAGGATTCATGTGGTCACCCAAGGGAAAATAAATACATGCATACATACATACATACATAATTTAAATGGTGAACTTTTATCTCTGATGAAAGCAATATGTCAGTGATTATCAGAAAATGCAAACTAAATATTGTCAGGTCATCAATTTTAATGACTGCCCCCTATGTTTCATTTACATTGAGCAAAAAAGTAGTACTCTTGAGGATAAGCAGAAGTGCAGTGTAATATCATTGTATATTTCTTTGTAGTTATTACACTCTAGTTGCAATATTTAATTAAGGTCAGAAATGTATTATTAGGAATGTAGTTTTCTGCATTACAATTGTAATTCATCATTGTTGACCTGTTGTGCTTAAATGCAGTAAAATTTATTGCCCTTGTCCAGAAAGCAGATAAGACCCAGACAGAAGATCAATGTGAACAGAATACAGCTATCGATAAAGGAGGCAGACAGCAAAAGCTTTTAGGGGAGATATGAACAATGGAAAGAGCTGAGAGTTTGAAAGGACCTGTGGAAAGTGGGATATAGGTATTTAGTTTTGTTCATTGTACTAGAAGTGGTGCTTAACAAAATGGTGGCTCATAGGGATGAGGTCACATGCTATAGCCTCCAGATGAAAATACCTTACAGGGAGAGATAAAAGGCAGGTTAGTTTAGATTCAAAGAGGAAGTAAGATATCACAAGCAGAGACAGAAAAGAGTAAAGACATAATAATGCAAGCAGTGATTTGTTTATTTATTCATTCATTCTTTTGTTATTTTTTGCTGACCAGACCACTCTATTTCCAGAGGAGACCTGGGTGGAACCACTCGACAGAGACATATATACATGAATGTTTGAACAAAAATAACATATGTAATTAAAATACAAGTTATCTAACCAAAGTTAAGGGAAGTTTGGTGGTGAGAAAGCTTGTGAGGCTCAGATGCAATGTTGACATATGCAGTGGTGTAAGGAACAGTGTTAAGCAGGAAATCCCATAGAGGAGCCACATATTTGTGAATTGGAAATGTGTAGTTTAGCATTAATGAGAAAAGGAAGATATAATAACTATATGAGGCTGTGCATAGGTCTTACAGAGTGCATAAAGAGAAAATACACTGTTAAAACTGGGTGAAAGGCAAGTGCTATATACATGGGCAGGGATAATTAATATTGTGTTAAGATGCTTTAGTCATGGTAGTTGAATTAGGAGTGACCAAGAATGGCTAAAGGGATAATATGGGAAATATTTACGTATAATCCTATAAAAGGCTGAATAAGCTGGAGATGTGTGCAGTATGGAGGAAAAACATGAGATGTAAAGCAATGAGAGGGAGACAGGGCAGATATAATGCAACAATACAATGTGGAAATAAAGGCACTTATATAGCGAACAGCAATAATTGAAAGGTAGTATTACTAGCCAAACAAGTTAAAGTAATTCTTCTAAATACAGTTTTAGCAGCATGTTTATCAAGAACTAGGCATTAAGAGAGCAAAGTTTATGAGAACTACTACAAGAAGCTGAGAATGTGCACAGTCAAGACTGTTGTTAGCATGAATACAAAAGTATTCAACGGGTTAAGTCTGGAAATGAGCAATGCCCACACTCCTTGTAATTTGTGAATTAAACAAACAGACTATAATGAAAACCAAGCAAACCAAAAATACTCATGTACTGAAAGTGGTAAATGATGTATGTGCCATGCCACATATGCAGCGACTCCATGACTACAGTTCAGACGGTCTAAATATCAAGGAGGTTAAACCACAATAAAGTACAGCTGAAAACATATCATCGATCTTATCTTCCACTTCTCAATACAAAAAGCAATTACTTAGCAATTTTAACAATACACGTGCCTGACTCTTTTTAAGTTTTGCTGTAAGAACAGTACGCCTTTTTGTTATAACAAACAGGTCCCAAACTGTAAACCATACTTATATTAAAAATATAATTAGAATTTTATATAAAAAGAATGACCAAGAACAAAAACAGACTAATACTATAAAGATGTTAGGGAACTGTCAAGATTAGTACATATGCTTCTTGCAAAAAGCTGACTAACCCAATTGTAAAATAATTTGCTTCCAATTCTGAGCAAAAATATGGAGTCTCATTAGTTAAGATTACCCAATAATGTGCAGTAGTTTTATTAGGGCAGGCAAAAAAAAAAAGGATGAAGAGGGATAACAGGGGACAAGAAGGAAGGGGCATAAAAGTAAAGAATAGGATTAGGAGTGAAGGCAGACATGTGATAGGTTCATTTGTCAGGAGAAGGCATTTAAGGGAAAGCGCACTTCCTGGAAATATTCACCAGAGGATGGAGAAAATGAAGAGTTGCAGAAGGCTATATATACTGATTGCCGTAGAGCAGAACTTTTACTTTATTGGATAGTATATGCTACTTCATTACAACTGACTTCATATAATGTGGGATGCCAAAAAGATTTACATTGAGTGTTCGATATAATTAAAGGGCAGAGCAATGTTTCTGGAATATTTAAAGGGGCACTGTTAAAGATTTCATCTGTAACATGCATGCACATTTTAAAAATGACTATATGATTTATCCATGTATAGGTAATCAGTTATATGTGAGCATCTCAGAATACTACAAACTTATAAGACATTGGCTGCCATATTTTGGTGTTCAGCACTGTATATCATTAATGCACCATATATCACTAACAGACCTCATTAGCATGCAGTGTTTCACTATTTCTAATATTTATAGCACTCAGTGTCAATTTCTACCTACTTAAGTCCAAATATATGTCCTAAAATTCAAATGTCTTTCAGAAGAAGCTTGCTTGTTGTAGCAGTATAACGTCTTCACTAATACGCTAGAAGGCTGTTTCAAATAGTATCCCAATGTAGTGTATTCTGAATTTGCTTAAATTATAGTTACCCAGATGCACACAGAGAATTACAATATGCATATATTGAGAAAGAAAACTTATTTTAAATGGCCTTACAGTGATTTTCTATGCAGTCACTGAGATATGTAACTATTTGTGGATGGCATGGGTATGGAGAATACTGTCACAGGCTGTTATGGAAAGCAAATTGCTTTTTATACTAAAACTGCCACATACATGTATTGTCATCTACACAGATTAGTTTCCAAAGTAAGCCTCACAGATTTAAGCAAACTGTAATAGAAAGATAGTATCTTCATGTAAGTGTTCATCTTCAACAAAAATATAACAGGAGCACTATAGTCGTGTGCATATTGAATACTAACCTATGAAGTGATGCACAACCAATGCAACATAAAATAAGAGGACATACTGTGGTATCAAACAGCTACATTATTTATCCATGCAGAGGTAATCACTTTCAAGTGAGCATCTCAGAATACTAGACTTATATGGCATATTGGGTGCCATATTTTGTTCTTCATCACTATATATCATGCACCTCATTATCATGCAGTGTTTCAGGATCTCCCATATTGATAGCACACAGTGCCAATGTCTGCCACCCCTCATTAAGTCCAAATGTATGTGCCAAAATGTCTTTCAGAAGAAGCCTGATCTGTTGTCGAGGGATAACAGCTTTAATATGTCCCAAGCTATGACCAAGCAGGCTGTTTTAAAGCACCTGTATGAGCTGATTGGGGGTGGGGATAATGAGGCCATACCTGTTCATCCATCTTCAGAGGTAGCATGGAGATGAAATGATGGAGTGAGAAAGGCTATTCTTGAAGCATCAGTGAATCCCAATTCCATGAACAGTGGCCACATTATGTGAATGTGCCATCACAGCATTATGAGTGTGTACACTAAAGTACTGCTTATGACTAACAGCTCACAATGGTCTTCTGAATGATGCAGCACAGAGGGTGTTGGGCTGCCTAGTACTGTGTCACACCATTCTCTATGAGCATTAATGTCTCTCAGTCTCACTCTTCTCCTGCACCCTGATGATGCTGTATAACTGTGGTACCATGGAGACAAGGGCTCAGTGGAGTGAGACTTCTTCAGAAGTCATTACACCCTACAAAACACCCACAGATTTCCAAAAAAAAAAAAAAACTCTGCAGATAAACATTCGTGTGATGCATATTGAGTGAGAGATTCACAGTTACAGAAATATCTGGGCTTTTCAGATATGTCTTGAATATTGCGGACAATTAGAGTACAGTACAAAATGGCCGTACCTGGATATTCATAAAGCTGATATGCTAATATGCATCAGTATGATCAGTATGGTCATATATGTTTCCAATATCAAACCGTGTAATGCACTGTATAACAGAGTTGATATTGGTATACATGTAGAATCAATATAGCTACTGTTCGCATAAGTTAACTCTGAGAACATGGTCACATGACACTCCTATGTAGTACTATTAGGTGTACTGATGAGTATCTCATACTAGTATAAAGTACTCTGTCATGCTGATGAAATGTAAGGGACTGAATACTTATGATTGGCATATATACAGTCACTCATTTGCACTTGTTGCATACATGTAGGAAAGGTTATATGATTACAATATAGTAGGCATGTGATACTTATTGTATCTCAGTAGTTCAATATACAGGTTAAAATGCAATATATTCAACATGCATTATGTTTACACAGTTTGGCAACCACATGTCTAGTGAATATTATGGATAGGTAACATAAAGCTGTACGGTCTTTTATTTTACAGTTATACTGTGCTATTGCTTATTTGTAAGTGTATACAGTCAATGGAAGAATGTATGATGAGTTTCATATACTTTTATGGCCATGGAAATATTAAGTTGCTAATGCACTGATGGTATTGCTGATGGATATATACAGTTGCCACTAGTTCAGAACGTTTGGAGAAATGTACATCAGCTATACTTTTCTGACTTTACTGCATGTTGTGATGTGGTTTATGGGAAGCAATATTGTAATAAGCAGTGCTGATGACATGTGACCAAAAATCAGGTGGGTACATAAAGAATGTAATCTAATAGTGAGAGTCTGAGGTGTTTCTGTTTGTGCACACCTTAGAGATATCACCACCACCACTAATTTACATGTTACATGAGTCTATGAGTCTGCTGTACATTTTTCTAGGAGTTCTGAAACTGTGGCAGCTGCACATAGCCTTCAGCAACACCAAAACATTCAACTGACTACATAAACAGTTTCAAAATCACTTCATCTAACAACACCAACAAAAACACTAAAAGCTTAACATTTGATCATCATGTAAAATAAGCAATTAGAAAAAAAACACCCACCAAAAGCTAGGTGAACTTTATAGAGCCAAACAATACTTCACAAATAATGCCAGTAAAAGCATTGCTCAATACCTTCTCATCCCTGCACTATTTTATTCTGCTCCCATCTTGGTTAAACTAAAATCCACCCAACTCTCACTCTTGGAACAGTGCTATAATAAGGTGGCAAAATTTGTGACCAGTCATCATTATAGAATCCATTACTCTCTCACCTTAATCAAACATCAGTGGTTAGAGCTAAGGCATTACCTTACACTTTCCCAACTAGTTACTTTCCATAAACTCATCTATTATCCAGACAAATACCCTAGTTTGAAAAAGATTCTCCAACTTTATAACCCAAGTATGCAGTTGAGATCTACTGACAAAATGTTATTAACTATTACAAATATAGTAACTCAGCTGGTGAATCTTTGTATTCCTCTTTCCTGGCCAAAATTTGGAAATCCCTTCTTTCTCACTCTAAGGAACAAAGTAAATATCACCTGTTTTAAAGCATAAACAAGAAAATACCTAAAAGATACCTAGTTCTGTTCATGCACAACTTCTGGACAATTAGTTTCTTGCCCCCTATGTCTTCCCATTCTTTTCAAGCACTGTATCCTCAGTTAATGGTCCAAAAAGTTCCTCCTTGTCCTCTGCCTTTCCTTCTTCTCCCTTCTACCTGCCTTAAAACATTCTTTATCACCTCTTAATACTAATCATTTATTTCCTCCTTTTATCTCCTTCTACCAAGTTCATTTCCAAATGTGTTTCATAGCTCTTTACACGATGCTGCTATTAATTAATTATATTCTGTTTAAATGTTGCATTTTTGTTGACTACTTGTATATGTGTATTTATTATGTTTTTTACGCAATGTTGTAATTTTTCTGGAGCTTTTCTCTGTAGGGCTCGTCTGAAAAGGGGTAGGCATCTGACAGTTGGATTATCCCAGTAAACAACAAACTCAAGCCAAGAAAAGTCAAAACTTAGTTTAATAAAACAAAATGAACAAGCAAAGCTTTTGGGCTTAACCCTTCTTCAGTGCAACATACAAATACAGCAGTGCTAATACACTTATAGTTTTACCAAATCACATGATAATGTAATATCTTAAGTATAATAAAAATGATTTAAAACATATTAAAACATATCTATTTATATTTGTTTTTTATTAAGATAGGTTTTAAACTAATAGCAGCATTAATCCCTGGATATTTATCTGCACCAAGCCTAATTATCCATTCATATTCCCTTGTTTCAACTACATTATGTATATTACCTTCTCTTGGTTTTTACTAATTACATCTATAACCCTAAATTTAAAATCATGAGTTATACCAAAATCTAGTGAATGCTTAGCTAGCGCATTCATGCAAACTTGTTTATGCATATCTGAACGATGCTCTGCAATTCGATCTTTCTGCCTTCTAGTAGATTTACCTAGAGAGAAGGCATTACATTTAATACAAGTGGCAAGGTACACTATATTCTCAGTATTACAGGTTGCAAATGAATTAAAAATATACTTTTGTGAAATTATCGGATGAACAAAGATGTTGTCAGTAACGATATCTGGGCAACAAAAAATTGTAACATGGAAATGTACCCTTCCTTTTATTTGTTAAATTATTGTTATTTCTCATTTTTTTATAACATAATCTTTGTTTCAGACTCTTACTATTCCTATATGCAAATTTTGGTTCTTCACCAATAATCTTCTCAATACCTGGCATCACTTTCAAAATGTGCCAGTTTCTCACTATTATTTCTCTCACCCCTAATGTTCTTTTATTATAGGTTGTTACATATCTAAATTCCTCTTTTTTTCACATAATTGAAAATGATCTCCCAAATCATGCTCATTCTTCACAAAGTATGCTTTAGCTATATCAGATCTATGTATAATTACGTCATGCCTATTCCTTTCCAGTAGAATCTGATCATTCCCCCTTTCTTTAAATTTGTCAGGCATTTCATTCATCTGATGTAAAAACTTTTCTTCATTTGTGTTTAATCTACTTGCTCTTAACTTCTCAATTAAACGCATGCGGTGCATGCATACTGTTCTTATGCACATCACAATTAGCATGAACATTTTTCTTATATATATAGTAGTAGATAAACATTGTTCATTACTATCGATTTTCACATCAAGAAATTCTATAGATTGCTTAGAACAGTTCATTTTAAACTTCAAAAAGTCAGTTGAAATATTAAGATATTCCACAAATTGCCTTAGTTGATCATCAGAACCTTGCCAAACAAGGAACACATCATCAATGCAATGAACATAAAAATAAACTTTATCATAGTAAGGGGTGGTATTCCTATATATAAAGTCTTTTTCCCAAATACAAAGTACTAAATTCGCATAGCAGTTAGCTATAGATGTTCCCACTGCCACACCTGATTTTTGTAGATACAATTGTTTATTAAACAAAAACAAGTTATTCATCAAAACTGTTTCTAATAGTTGGCAGATCTTTCCTATATTTCTATTAGAGAGGTCAGTTTCAGAACACAAAAACTTCTTATAGCTTCCAAGCAATACTTATTTGGTATAACCATAAATAAAGAGTTAATATCTAATGTCACTATATAAAATTCCCCTTGCATCCATTTCTCAGACCAAATATGCAATTTCAGTAAAAAATTCACAGTATCCCTTTGTATCTTACACATAAACTTACCCAAGACAGAATATAGATACAAGGAGATGGGCTCCATCGCCCATCCCCTCCCTGAAATAATGGGTCTCATAGGGGGTTTTACTAAACTCTTATGAATCTTAGTTAAACCATACAGTACAGGTATCACAGGTGAATGCACAGTTAAATAGTTAAACAGTTTAACAGAGATGTCACCATTAATCTAAAGTTCATAGATTGTCATATGCACTGTAGCAATATATTTCTTTACATCTATAATTTTCAACTTGAAAAAGGACTCTCATCAGACAGAAATTTATTCATTCTACATTATAGTCATCTATGTTCATTAATATTATTAATTCACCCTCATCTGCTTGCTTAATCACTATATTTTTATTCTTTTATAACCTAATTAGGGCTTGATGTTCATTAAAAGTCAAACTATAGTATTTATTTGGCTTATTTTGATAACATTCACGTAACTCTGTTTCACATACAGCTTCAAATGCTGCAATGGCTGGAAAACTATTAGGCATAAATGTAATTTATTTTTTATAGTTACTTGTAGTCATTTGACAGGTTGACAGATGAGATCAGATAGGAGTCCCTGTGGACTATGATGTTTGCAGATGACATTGTGATCTGTAGTTAGAGTAGGGAACAGGTGGAGGAGACCCTGGAGAGCTGCATATATGCTCTAGAGAGAGGAGGAATGAAGGCCAGCAAGGCTAAGACAGAATATATGTGTGTGAATGAGAGGGAGGATAGAGGAATGGTGAGGATGCAGGGAGTAGAGGTGGCGAAGGTGGATGAGTTTAAGTACTTGGGATCAACAGTTCAGAGTAATGGTGAGTGTAGAAGAGAGGTGAAGAAGAGAGTACAGGCAGGATGGAGTGGGTGGAGAAGAGTGTCAGGAGTGATTTGTGACAGACGAGTACCAGTAATAGTGAAAGGCAAGGTCTACAAGAGAGTAGTGAGACCAGCTATGTTATATGGGTTGGAGACAGTGGCATTGACAAAAAAGCAGGGGTCAGAGCTTGAAGTGGCAGAGCTGAAGACTTTAAGATTTGCACTGAGTGTGACGAGGATGGACAGGATTAGGAATAAGTATATTAGAGGGTCAGCCCAGGTTGGAAGGTTTGGAGACAAAGCCAGAGAGCCAAGATTACGTTGGTTTGGACATGTGCTGAGGAGGGATGCAAAGTATATTGGGAAAAAGATGCTAAGGATGAAGCTGCCAGGTAACAGGAAAAGAGGAAGGCCTAAGATAAGGTTTATGGATGTGGTGACAGAGGACATGCAGGTGTTTGGTGTGACAGAGCAAGATGCAGAGGAAAGGAAGAAATGGAAACAGTTGATCTGCTGCGGCGACCCCTAATGGGAGCAGCCAAAAAAAGAAGAAGAAGACTTGTAGTCATTTGCACATTATGATTATTAAAAACAAGTTTTACATTTATACTGGTTGTAAATAGTTTCAAATCAATCACACCATCAACCACATTATCCGCATTAGAAGATGTGAATTTCAGCCTCTTTCTTAGACAGATATATCATCAGGTCCCAATTCCAGAGTTGATAGATTAATAATGTCATTACAGCTTACTTTGGCTGACTCATGTTGTTTTTGATTTGTGGGCCTCTGAATTTTCTCTTTGTTGACTGTCCTTCTCCGCATCCTGTGGATCTGCCTCTGGATGGATTCTTCTGGTGCATTATCACTTTTCCTAGTAACATTAGCCGGATGTGCATGAGGGAAGTTTGAAAAAAACTGATGCTGATTCACTGTGGTAGTTTGAATGACAGGTTGATCGGCTTGTTTGATTTCAGCTTTCTTAATTGCCACTGGCAATGGTCTTGTCTGTTACTGGTTGTCTTTTGTCTTCAGAATAATTATTTTATTTTTAATAGACAGATTTTTCACCAGCTACAGGGTGCAGCCATGGGAGCAACTTTTGCCCCCATGTATGCCAGTATTGTGATGGCAGAGTTTGAAAATGACCACATATATAATCACCCTTTTTTTAAATTACATGTGGTCAAGTATTTTAGATACATTGATGACTTAATTGTTTATATGATGGTGATATCTCCATAGCTCAGTCTTTTATACAGGACATACAAGTGAATAATTTTGGTTGACAATTTGATGGAATACAAATTGGAAAACAGGTAACTTTTTTAGATATTGATTTATCAGTTGATATAGATGATGATCTTTGCACCTCTATACATAGGAAACAAAATAGTAGCAACTTGCTTCTATATGGTACGAGCTTCCACCCTTCACATTTAATGTCTATGATGCCTTATAATGAGTTTCTATGAATCAATAACTTATGTAGTTTAGATAGTGTCTTTAAGAAGAAAATACAAAATACTGTGGATATTCATTAAAAGGGGATACAATAGAAAAATAATTATGGATTCTACACTAAAAGTGATAGAAAAACATTTTGGTACCCCTATTCTTAATAATAATACAAGTTTTTCATGTTTTGAAATAAGTGGTACAAGGAAACATAATAAATTCAAAAACGGTGGCAAGGAAGTGTATTTTGTTACAACAAATAACGTCCTGACTGAGAAGATAGTTAAAGAATTAAAACAATATTGGCCCATGTTACTTAAGGATAAAAATTTAGTAAGTATACTTCAAGATTCTGTGAACATTTCCTATAAGAGAGGCAGGAATTTGGCGAATATGGTAGTAAATAATTTTTTACCACCGGAGGATACTTAAATGGTAATATTTCCTTATACATGGGCACTTCTGCCTGTAATAAATGTTCACTCTGTAATCATATGGTGAGGTACTTTCCTAAGATCAATGGTACTAAATTTTATTTGATGAGAGTTACACATGTAATACTGAAGAAGTAATATATGCATTAAAATGCTCTTGTGGTTTAGTTTACATCAGGAAGACTGGTCGTTCTTTTAAAAAATGCTTTCAAGAACATAATAGGAACATTAAAAATACAAAACTAGACAGCCCATCGGGGGCACATTTTTTTAGATTTTCATGATGCTAAGCCAGATTGTTTAACAGGATGTGTGTTGGAAAAAGTTTGCTTATTTTATGTTAATGTGTTGATATTAAAACAAAATTATTACAAAAAGAAACTCTATTTTGAAATATAATACTTTGGAACTGTTTGGTCTTAACAAAGAGTGTAATTGGAAATATGTTATTTAATTTAATTGAATAATTGTATAATTAAGGAAAATTTAATATGTAAATGGTTGCTTATGTGTTTTTTACTCTTGGAAGGATTTTGGCCTTACATTAAAGTGTGTTTTCTACGTGATCCAGTTATTTTTATTTATTTTTTCTTTTGGTGTTTTTGATTTTTTCTACTTTGTTTTAGTATCATTTATTGCTTTACCTCTTGCTTCCATTATTTGCTTTTTGAAAATTTTGATGAATAATTTTTCGAAAACAGTTATAGGAAGTGGTCTACAATGATCCTCTCAATAATATATGTTTCTTAAAGGATCCAAGTAGACAGGTAGTGAGTTAAAGGCCCTGCCTTAACTGGGGTGTTCAGAGTTCTTTTTTGTTTAATATCAGAAGCAAATGTCCAAGGGTCTTTTTTTAAGGTTGGAGTTAAGTAGAGCCCTACGATTATCCAAGAAGGGAAAATATAAGAAATGTTAACTGCCAATATTTCAAATTTTGGATTGTATGATCTAGTTAAGTAAGATAATGTTGTCAACATATATAGTAATCACGTCACCAATGTGATTTTCCTTGCAAAGTTGTGCTAATCACAGGAAGCATTCAAAGGAGCATTCTCAGTATTAAAGCATGTTTCAGTTTTAGCACTAACATCCTATGATTTCTTTAGAATCTTATTCTTAAGTTCAAGTAGCACGCTATTCCTGATTCTAGTGCTGATAATAAAGAATTTCAACTTTACATTATACCTATCGATTTTCTAGGTTAGTTTTAATAACCACTGATGGTGGTGTACATGGAAATGTGTTTCTTCAGTGGTCCAATCATAGTTTGTGGCAACTAATTTATTAGGCTTTAACTACTAAATGCTCAGTCATGAACACAAAGATTTTTACTTGAAGAATATAATGATATTTAACTTTATTTATTTGACATTTGTTTTCTAAGAAAGTCCAATTGGGATTATATCCCATTTTCAGTGAAGACCGGGAGGGGCTCCACATTGAAATAATATGGATTTAGTTAAATAACGTTCTTGCAAAGACTAGCACAGAACAATGGCATATAAACTAAATAAATTATAGCTTCAGTTCATACAGTGTGAATCTATACATATGCAGTGCAACTATCTGGACACCTGTAACAAGCTGAAAAAGAACATTGGCAATAGATAAAGTATTCACAAGTTGCACTTCATAGAGATGACATTAAATGCACAAGTACACTCTTTGGAACAGAGCAGACTACATAATATAGCCTAACAAAATGTTTTGTCTAAGAAATAGATTTTATTAATTCCTTCTGTCTGAACATAGTCAAAGTATGTTGATAGTGGAAGGAAGGAGGGAGGGAATAGTTCAGCCTAGGGTAGTGTAGGAGAAGAGCCAGGTTTTATTTATGTAGCCTTTTAGAAGTAGTTTGAAATTGGAGAGGTTAGAGGAAGATGTAATTTGCAAAGGGATAGGGTTCCGTTTTTAGTGACTGAGTATGAGTAGACTTCATTGTTAATCTGGATAATCTGATCATATTTGTTAAGTGGATGCAATGGGAGAAGGAGAAATGTCAGGAAAAAATAGAGCAAAGTTTTTTTTAGAGCACCAAGACAATGTTTTTCATACTGCTGCAATAGAAAGACTAATTTGAGATTTTTCTCACATTATTTATGCCCATCCACCACCACTATAATTATTTTATAATTAATAACACTGGTGTTTACTCCCATCATGATGCATTTAATATCAATAATGTTGCATCCGTTTAGGCATTTAACTGCTGTTGCAAACTGAATGATTTTGGGAAGCCTATTTCACAAGCTTCTACTCAATAAATCCACAATTACCAAAATGTGCAGTTCTCTGCTATCCTTCATATGGTATGTTTGTGGGGGTTGGGAGGAAGAGGAGTAACACTGACACTACAACAAATCCCTTCTGATTTTCTAGGCTCAGAATGAAAGTTATTATGAAGAACTACACCCTCTATAGCCCCCCGCCACACACACACACACACACACACACTCACACTTTCTCTTTTGTTTTTGGAGAAACAACAATATCCAGTTCTGGATGCTCATCAGTAATAGTTCATTTTTCTCTTCTTAGATTTGTTGCTATTTGGTTAATTTATTCCTTCTAGTAGGGACCTCACTTTTTCTGGTAAGCAACAATATACATGATCTCCAAGTCTGCAGTATCATTAACTGTTCTTGCAACAGTTTCTGTATCAGAAGGATACATATTAGTATCATATCCTTGTGAATACTGTATCTTTGTATTGTCAATGTTACATAGCCTTTCACCAGATAATGACATTAGCTACATGGGTTTTCTACATATATCATGTTGCCTTCTGTCTTTGTTAATATTTTGCAAACTGAACACAGGCAATTTTCTGGCAGTAGCTACAGACATTGTCAGTGAAGCTATCTGCAATCATTACATGTTATCTGTGTTAACATTTATAGCACCTAATGCATGTACAAATATGACATTTTGATCATTTAATGTTCTGGTATGTGTATGTGTATGTGTATGTGTATGTGTTGGTCTACCAATATCTTCAGTACTGTATTCTATGTCCTTTCATAATTTATACATTGCCTATATCTATTGTATGTTTGCTCATATCAGCCCAAGTTATGCCTAATGTCTAATATGCAACATCAACAAAACCTGCTGGAGAGACAGGTTTGTCTCCCAGAGGCTGTCCCATCTCTGGAACAGACTTCCCATACATGTCAAACAGAGTACCTCACTGACCCTCTTCAAACAGAACCTTGATGAGTGGATGGGAAACCTTAAATTCATCCCATGGGTTCCACCTTTGTCTCTCAATGACAGAGGCAACAGCTGCTGACTGAGGCTTCTCTTTTGGGGATAAACTCTCAGCTAGACTTGTAAGGGCCCTAGGGCCATTAGCCTACCTCCTATGATCCTATGAACAGATCAACTCACTAACACTGAAAATAAAAATAAAAAGTAAAAATGACCCCACTGCTGTGGCTGTTACAGTTTCCCTACAGCAGCAACAGCACAAAGAAAGAACCAAAAATAATGATGTTTTTCCAAGGTGCAGACATTTACTCTTTGAGCTGTTTAAAAGCTATTTAAATAAATGTAGCCCCTGGATGGGACAGGAATGCACACATGAATACAGTCTGAAATGTTTTATAGCAACAGCAGACCTGAAGGGAAAATTAACTTGAAGTAAAATTTGAAACTAGGCAGAACAGTATGATCCTGGAGGGGGCAGGTTGGGGTTGGGGGAGTTGCACTCAATACCATTTCACTTCTGCTGCTACTGTTTCCTTGCAGTGCCTACAGACAGACTCTAAACCATCAAAGCTCACCGCTATTATTTTACTGCTATGGGTGATTCATCACAAAAGCAAAGCAAAAACAACACAAAATAGTTTAACAAATAAAGGTGTTAGTTTGAAAAGAAAATGTACTGGATGTAACAAAGGCGATTTGCCATAAGGCTGTAAGTGCTTATATGCTATTCTTATATGACCTAAATTTTGGTTATTAGTTATTAACCCTGTTGACTGCATTTTAAAGAGTAAAATATCATTCTGGTTATGGTAAGTGTTTTTCTACATATAGCTATTACATACCATTTTCAGAATTATTATTATTTTTTTTGCTGAAGTTTATAATGAGTTCAGTACTTCTGTCTACGTGATTGATAAAACATTTATTAAATTAACATTAATGCAACACTTGATAAAAATATTTTCTGTATTGGTTTGATCATCATGGGTAATATACTGTAGCTCTATATCTTTAATATTGATACACCCTGACCTGTATTTGTATACAGAGTTTAAACCCTGCACTTCTTAGGTTCTAAGATAGTTAGAGAGATATAAATATAGATATTATGTTGTGAGATTTAAGCAGGGAAACCAAAGTTAGGATACTATGTTGTGAGATTTAAGCCGGGAAACCAAAGTTAGGTGATAAAGGGATTCATTTTAATAAATTTAGGATATGCATTTGTTTATAATTCTTCTCAAGTCTACTCCTTCACACACCATGTGTCAACAGAAGCTTTGATTCAGATTAAATGCTGGTTTGAAATATCCAGACCTGAATATTTTAAACCCAGTAAAGACAGAACTGTATCTTTATCATTCAAAGAAAATATGGGTGATGTTTTAATTGTACAAGGTAATATACAGTAAAATGTCAATTTCTCATGTACTTCAGTGCTGGCCATATAGTTTGATTTGTGAGTATGACATCTGCCCTTAAATTGAGCAAGTAGTGACAACAGAGAAGGAGTCACCTAAAGAACAAACAAAAGTAGGGACTTCAAAATGTCAGGTCACCCACAGGTGCAAAAGTAAGGGAGAAGAATTAGCTAGGCTGCCAGAGTCCATATTTTAATAAGCTTGAGCAAATATGTGCAGATCAGCAGATCACAGGTCAACAGAAAACCTTCTCAGTCCCACTGCTTGTCCACCTTTGAAAGTAGAAGGTTGAGGTTGGATGTGAGGACAGTAGCTTGATGACGTACACGGGTGACTTTAATAGCCTAGAGGAAACTTTCTGTTTATTCTATATCCATTCCAAGTTCTTTGCTTTCTACATCAAGTATGCAATGATGACAGCAAGTTAAGTTGTCAGCTGTTATTTACATGCCAAAAGGCAAAGCACCAAATTACCAGTTTGGTGGAATTTGTATTCAGAAATTAACATCTGGTAACCAGTTACAAAGTGCAGAGACATAAATTCCTAACTGAGATTTAGATGATGTAGGTGTGATCAAAAGCTCTGCTGCAAGAGGACCTATTCCGTGGGGGATGAAAGCAAGTGGACAGTGCTGGCTCACCTACCTCAGGACTGGCGGGGGTAGTACTGGCTGCTGAGTTACTGCCTCCTGTTAGAGACCAAGCAGTGTAGATGTCTGCACATGCCTACCAAACAAGATGAAAAGATCTAATTTGGCTTGCCTGTGTGCAGAACAACTAATACCTCTGAGCACAGCAAATGCAGGTTTTGTTTTAACAGACCTCACAGAGTTCTGGGAGGGGGCAGGAAAAAAAATCACTTAACTTGCTAGAACAGTAACATTCTAATGGATGTCTCTTACACATCAATGGTTCAAAAGGTGAGAACCTTATAAAAGCAAATCCCAACTACACAGCCTCATGGGGTGATATGTGATATACCATTTGGTGGAACAGGAGAATAAAATGAACATTTGGCCTTCTGAAAGGGATCTGATACCAAGAAGTAGAGAGAAAAAAACAAGAACATCTGAAAAATCAGACTTTAGCATGCAAAGACAGAAAAAAAAATAAAATATATATATATATATTTTTTTTCCTTGTATAATTGGTTTGCATCTCCTTGTCCCCTTACTAAATATAATAACTGCAAGGCTCATATACTTCAGAGTAAGTTAGCATTAGAATTTTAATATTCAGACATTTCTTAGGTCAGTGGTACTTAATCCCATCCACTGCACAGGCATCTAAAATTATATATAGGTTGCTACAATCATGCAAGTAAAGTCCAAGAAATGGAATAAAATTTGAAATGGCTAGAACAGCTGTCTTTTCTAGGTGCCTAGGGTAGATGTCAACAGGTTGTATTTAGGAGACACTGATTCAAAGAATTAAAAGTGGCAGATGGTAAAAGAAAAAGGTGTGCTGCAGGAGGTAACTGAATGGGTGAATTGGGTGTGATGAATGTGGTGTGGTGATGCTCTATTACTGCAGGTCAATTAACAGTTACCTGACATCAAATAACAGCTGGTGTCCGTAACTCATCTACAGACTGTCTCAGTGCCCATTCATTCTATCCAGCTGACTCACTACATACAACTTAAATGTCAGATTGAGGTCAACAATTCTGACATTAGGTGACATAGAGTCCTGACCAAGGACTCAGTTGTAACTTTGATTTCTGCTTTTGATATTGATTTTCATGCTGTCTGTGGGCCCACAACTGCAGAGACTATAATTTAATCTTTGATTACCATAAAAAGTAGGTTGGACAATGGCAGCCAATCACTATGAACTGCCCAACACATTCTAAAACAGCCTATTCCAAAGTATAAGCACAAAAGCAACTTAGACTTTGGAGATTAGTTGTTTTAGCTGTATACAGCTTTTATTATTTTTTTTCTTCGCACTGTTTTTATTGGGAGGAATAATAACACAACAAATAAAACAAAAACATCACTACATACAAAAGGAAAAGCAGACATACAAGTAATTGTGTTCTTTTATCAAACACTCAATTACTTGTGCACATGCTAATCCTTCAGGAGTGATTATTTCCTAGCTGATATTTTTAAACATTTGTGAACTTATGTCTCATTTTGAGATAGGTGAAAGGTCACCAGTGTCAGCAGTGGATTTTCTTTTTAATACAGCCTGACAGCCAGATTTCATCTTCTGTGGTGTTGGATTTTCAATAGGGATGGCATTTCCTTCATCTATGCAGTGTGCACTTTTTTATTACTAACAATATTTAGTTGTATAAAAATATGGACATTTTCTTGTATAGTACAGCTTGGCTAGATATGAGCACTCAGTAAAAAAAAATAATTTGTTTTAGAAAGGTAGAATTTGCACTGTTTGGTTTATTAGAATCTCTAACAATATTTAAAGTAAGTGCCTTGATAAAGCATTTTAGGGTATGTTTTTCTATGTGAACTCAGATATTGTCAGGAGTACTATTCACTCCCTAAGGTCACACTAGCAAATAATAGTGCTTCCACTATACAAGTTCAAACAACAAAGCATTGCATATTCTTGGCAAGGAAGAGGCATCTATGTGTTAAATTCCAGGCAGTTTATGAACATTTTAATCATTCTGGGGAAAAGGGAATGCTCGCATTTCCAAAATTAATTAGGATGTGATACATGGTTGCTCAAATAATTCCATTTAATGCATGCTGTGGACTGATACATCAGTACAAATTAAATGTGGTTTTAATGCTGAGACTTGACTCACCAATCTTTTGACATGTAAGAATTGCTTAATGTTTTCTTAAGCAAGAAGCCACATTTCTAATACTAAATGTTTACTGCTCATTATCAGGTCTTTTGTAAGGAGTATCATAGAGAAATTATATTTAAAGACTACTTGTTCTTAGGATTTCTGTTTTTTAACCAGGAATGTGAGCTGGTCTGAGGAACCTTTTCAGTCCAGACCCAAGCCACATACACAAAGAACAAATACATCTAGAGGTGTTGTACAAATGCAACATTCCTCTACAGTATTTTTATGACATTTACAATTATAATACAAACAATGTGATGATTATGGCAGATACAGGGCCACAGTTATGCAGGGTCCTATGAACTAGCCTAGCCTATGCAAATCCTACCATGTGTTACTCCTTTTTACAGAGGATGATGGGGGTAGATGTGAGGCATACTGGCATTCATCCAAGCTTTCATTTTGGTTATGTCTGAACAGGGTTAGTGAGCTACTTTGCTTAATATGAAGGAAATGAGAGACTATGCTTGAGGAGAATTCTTTGGAGAAATATGTACCTTACCAGCAGGTTCTGTTTATGTGCAGTGGAGTTTTAGGTCTGTTGTATGGGTGATTGCAGTTTTCTTGGTTTTGGTTTTGCACACACGTAAGTGATTACAGGGGGCAGAGTTTTTCACATCCGTAAATAAAAATGTTTAAAAGTCATGAACAAAATCTAACGTATGAGCACAATATGTCATCCCACGGAGTCTGTATGAGATGGAAAAGACAGACCATTAAGGTGTGCAACACAAGAAATGGAAATCTGGCCCCTGATATTTCTAGTAAGGAAGCTTTGGTATCTTATTAGTTGGGTTATGTGCAGGACACGCAAAAAATAATTTAGTGTTGAACCACAGAATATTTATTTTTACTTTCCAAAGCCGTGGTCACTACAGTGAAAATAAAAAGGTAGGCTCATTGTTTTCAATTGATCTGCATGGTTCCCAATAAAAGTCAGAAACTTTTCTATCACAGATTCACAGTTACTATGGATATCAGTTTGGTAAATAATATTATAACAGTCAAGGTGAGCATCTAACATAAAAAGCAATTTTCAGTGTTACATCTGTCATCTGCTGAACAACAACTGTTCACTTGTGTGGAGAACACAGTAGTGAATACCATGGCTTATGTTTACGTAGTACAGTTTGCCAACATGTGTATTGCAATTGAGGCTATGACATCAGTGTGCACATGAATACATCTTTTGATTAGTTGCATCAAGATGCTGGCAATCAAAACTCATCAGCTCAGTTCAAATGTTCCTACATTTTTCTTTAGTATGCAAGTCTCATTGTGTGCTCAGCATTTCTGCTTAGATAATATACCAGCATATGTATTCACTGTGCCTTGCTGTTCCACTCACACTGTAACACAAAACTAGATCCATCACACTTCTTTATAGGCTGTACAACCCAAACCTGTTAATTTAGGTATTCCCAACTGAAACATTGGATGAAAAGGGTGTTTCCCTGAAAACATTCTCCTAACTTGTTATTAAGGTGAATAACAGATGTTTTTGCATGAAAAGTCAGTGAGAGTTAAAGGTTGGCATAATAGTTCAGTTGTTTACCTCACAAACAAACAAGACATACAGGGACTGAGTATCACCTAGAGAAACTGCCTAGACTTAAAATGGTCCAAAAAGGTGGTTAGCCTAGTACCTACCTGGACAAATCTGCATTAGGTAGCATATGTAAGAAAAACAGTCTACAAAATAAAAAAGAAATAAAGTTGTATTATTTTAAACCTATTATTAGATTATTGTACTCTCGGCAGCCATATCTTTCTGTATTAATGAAGGTATCAAGCATGATATTTAAAACTTAAGAACACAAAACTCTAATTCTAAGTTTAAATGTTAATATATTTAAGGGAAAGGTATTGTATTGAACTCAAGTTTTATGTACCTCAACTCTGCATATACAGTGACACAGTATTCAAGTAGTTCAGAGGCAGAAGAAAAGTTTAGACATTTTTTCAGACTAGAATCAATACAAAAAATGTAAAGCATGTGAAATATCTGCACACAATCTCATAATCCCTTACTACGGAAAGGAAGTAAAATTATTCTGCCAAAATTAGAAGGTTTAAAACTACAGTCACTTATATGATATAGAAAGATATAATTTCATGGTCTGCTGTTGAGCACTGGCTCTACAGTAACACGTCAGCTGTTTAGAAAGATGGAAGAATAACTATCTTACTTATTTTTTTACTTTCTTTCTCATAAATGATGAAAACAAATTTCAATCCAGTGAAGATAGCTAATTAGGGATTATACATGGAGCTACTTCTAAAATTCTGTTCTTTCTACATTAATATATTGAATGCATATTGCATATATATATATATATATATATATATATATATATATATATATATATATATATATACATATATATATAAATATATATATATATATATTTGTGTGTGTGTATATATATATATATATATATATATATATATATATAATTTACAAAAGCTATACATTTATTTTTCTATGGATAGAAAAGGTCACCAAACTAGTAAACATTTTTCTGTAAATTTATAAAATTCTAAACAGGATTGCACATGAACATTTGTTAAAATAATGTTTATGAAAAGGGAAAGCCCTATACCCCACATCTGGGGAGCTGTGCTTTCCGCATCATCTGCTACTTAATATAATCACATCTAAGTTTGCTGTCAGTAAACAAAATGTCACTTATTTACCAATCTCCTTTCTGTAGAAAAACTGTGGAAAAGCTCCTCTTTTCAACAGCCATCACTAAATTACATGTGTAATAGTGAGTGTTTATTTCTGCAAAGCGATAATGCATTGCTCTAGGCCCAGGACGTTCCTTAGCTCTGCACAATACTTAGCAGTCTCGTGCTAAAAAGAAAAGAGAAAGTGCCAGTTCTACCATTATTCTTTTCCTGAACTGCTTTATGTAAAGCCACATAGATACCCGACAGCTAGCTAGGACTATATGAATCTATGACACCCACCGAGGTGTAACGTTATTTTTCTTTATAGCTTGTATATTTTATGTAGGTGGAGACTATCTATCTATTTATGTTAGCTGCTGGAAAGAAAAAGAAAACTGGAAACACTCTAAAACAACAAATGTTTAATCCAGGTTCAAGTTTGCTAGTTTGTTGTTTTAGAGTGTTTCCAGTTTTATTTTTATTTTTGGATTTGATTTTGTGAATGAGAACTGGTTAACTGCCTCACAGCTGTTTTTTTGGATATGTTAGCTGCTGGACAGAGTCTTTACAGACATTATCTCTGTTGTTAACAGGTTTACCTCAGCCCTTGTTCAGTTTGTTGCATTTGCTACCATTAGTACTATCTAGTTAAAATATCTAATGCAACCTTTAAGTTGTCTCAGTTGTTCAAAATTCTAGCTCTTTATAGTCATTTAAGTACTACAATATCCTAGTTCATGACCTTCCTGACTGCCTTTAAATTACCAAACTGGCAGACAAAAGGTTCTAACCTGGTACAGCTGATTGCTCCACTGCATCTCTCAGTACTCATCTCACCTATACACCCCTACCCTACTATTTATATGCTCCCCCACCCTACCACATTCCATCCCACCCAGTAAATCATTTTTTATGTGCCATATGGCCAATCTCCCAATTCCACCATCCGATAACAATCTTTCTTTCCCTTGATCAGTAATTGATGCCACTATACCACACCTGGTTAAATCACATCTTTAATTCACAGTCCCTTTTCATGACATGCTGTCAGTATAACTACACTCTAGTATCATTCACTCTCAGTTCAAGTAGGACTTGTATATATTTTTTTTTTTTTCGTTACAGTTAACAATAAATACCATCCTGGCCCCACTCTGTGTACATCAGTGTATCAATGTAACCCTTAAATAACTATTAAATCACAGTCAGAATTGGACTAACATTTTCTATGAACAGATAAGCAAACTTATAATCAACTTACCAGTGAACAATGCCAAACCCCCTCACCCCTTAAATACAGAAAGCAGACAATGCTGGGCTAAATATAACACAGCCTAATTGAATACATCACCTGTGCAAATTAAAACATCTAGACTTAATAACCTTTTTTTACTTCTTCTGCCTTTGCTCACATCCCACTTAAAATGTACTACTATTACCCCGACATTTCCATAAAAGCAGCCAATTTAGCATCTACAACTACAACTGCAACAGCAACAGTAAACTATCTACAAAGAAAACAGCTGTTTACGATTAACCAGACTAAATATATCCAAACCTTACTATCCAAATCTACCTGGGAATTCAATAAACTCCATTTAGGGTTTGTGCAAAGCCTATAGAGAGTTGACATGCTAGCACAATGAGCAGCAGCGCTAATCGCTTATTCATGCTGCTCATTGCACTTACAGGTTTCATGGCAAGCAACAGTGCTGTCACTAGGAAACCATGCACAGCAGCATGTCCACAGGAAAAAAAAAGCATTCAAGTTGGCCAACGAGCAAGCCTGCTTGGCGAGATTGCACAGAAAGCCACAATGACTACCAGGGCTGAAAATAGTGCAAGAACAGCAGTAGTAACACAGTGAAGAAAAGTGTACTGAGTGCAAACTACACTACGACAATTATTTGCAGAAATTTTGGTGGAGGGGGTAAACAGCAAGGGAAAATACAAGAAAGCTTACTCTGGGCAGGGAAAGTGTGCTGATGAAAATGGACACAGGCATGAATGATAGCAATTAATAAAGAGGAAGAAGGTATGGCAAATATGGCAGTGTCCCCAAGGTAGAATATGTCAATGTATGTACACTTCCAAGGCAAGTCAATAGCATAACATTAAGCACATATGTAGATAGCACAGTACTAACTGCTGTTTACATCTCCTGTTTGAGTGTATATTACATCATCACACATGCTAGTATATATGTGATGGCCACACAAGGCTACATTTTAGTGGAGGTGAATGGTTGTGATATAATCATCACTGACTTGCTCACTGAAGAGGACATTTAGCAAGGCTGGTGTATACAATAGGGGGCCTGTGCATACTCTGAAGATCTGCAAAATGACTTACTTGAATATGACCAACATGTCACTGTAGCTCTTAACCAGTCAGGGACACTTGGCAACAGACTCCTGGACAAATGTAGACAGAAATGGGCAGAATCATGTGCACTTTTAAAATGTTATGAGCATTAATCTGTGACATTGACTGAATATGTGAGTGCAACTTATTGTACTTGTTTGCAGAAGTAGACGTGTACAATTGTAATGATTGTCAGTATCCTATAAGGGGAATTCACCACCCCTTTCCCAAGAATGATCACTTTTTGATGAGGTTAAGAGGGACAGTTTTAAAAGTGTAGCTGAAATCAAGGCCAGTACCAGCCA
The DNA here is from genome assembly GCF_019279795.1 of Protopterus annectens. NCBI lineage: Eukaryota > Metazoa > Chordata > Ceratodontiformes > Protopteridae > Protopterus > Protopterus annectens. The sequence continues at coordinate 723,171,342 of NC_056730.1, read as the reverse complement.
GTTGAAAGGTTTGCATGACACATAAGCCACGATCCCCACTTGCAAGAATCAAACCAATGCCATGAATGTTGTCACTGAGCTGTGTATTTACTGGGTGCAACACAGAAAGAATTACCACACAAGCATCTAGTAGAACACCTTGAAGGAAAGTCTACATCCTAAAGAATAGTTCTGTATGGCTGACAACATGTGGTGGAACTCATTGTGACAAATGTGATACACTTAACTAAAGCATTCCTCACTGACATAGGTATCGGCCTTATGGATAACAATGCATAAAAACACCACACAATTATGAGAGGATTCCATTCACGCAGCTGGGTATTGCGTGCATCTGTCAAATGTTATAGCAATGCATATTGTTTGAAGCAGCTGCAAATAATGTGTAAACTAAGAAGTGATCCATTATAATGAATGGTATAGCAGTATGTGAGACTGATGGCAATTTATCAACTATGCCCATGTGCACAGAAATTACAGCAGCACAAAATCAAGTGTCAGTGATCGATTAAGCTGTCACTGTAATATTGTGCACGTACCAAACAATACATGGAGCACATTCTGTAAGTCCATGTCAAACCTCAATGCATGCCCCACATCATCACTGTCCCCGACATTGCCAGTGAAAATGTTAAACAGCCATTAAAAGAGGTCATTGTCTCTCTCTCTCTACTCTTCCCTCAGTAGACCAATCATCGAGTATAATGTTCCATTTGACATGTACCACACTAGACACCTGCAACAGCTAGAAAGGCTACAGAAGTACCTCACAAAGAGGAACCTAGGCATTAAACACATGTCCTATATGGACAGACTCAAAAGACCACAGCTATTCTCTGTCTCATATCGCTTACATACAGGCGATCTCTGCTTGACTTACAAAGCCATGTCTCATCCAGCTCTGTTAGAAATACTACATCTAAAGAAATCCAAATCCCTCCACACCACATGCTCCAGAGATCTCAACCTTATTATAACAATCAACAGAACATGCTGGTGGGACAGGGTCCTCACCTAGAGAATGCCCATGCTCTGGAATAGACTTCTCATACATGTCAAGCAGAGCACCTTGCTGTCCCTCTTCAAGAGAAATCTTGATTAGTGGATGGGTAATAGAAAGTTCACCTCAGGGATCACTCCAGTGGCTCTACTTGATAGAGGCACTGGGAACTAATGTTGGGTGGCACAATGTCAGGGCACTACTATAGGCTAGGCTTGTAAAGGCTCCAGGAGCATTAGCCTAGTACACACCTATGAACCTATGTGTTCATGCAAGCTATCAAGTGATAATACTGATGTGATGTAATGGTACAGCCATGACATAGTACAGTCACACTATAGCTGTACCTATGCTACAACTGGACTTCAGGCTGTACATCACCTCCAAAACACAGTCATACAACTCTACCTAGTTCATATAATTACATCAGTTGTACATCATATAGCTATATATCATTGGAAATGTGTGAGTAGGGGCCCTTATACCATATAAGGACACAGTACAAATGAAGTGGATGTGGTTCTTGCAAAACAGTTAATGATACAAATGCTGATAGTCACACAGTGCTGCTGGGAACCCTTGTATAATCCTTGTAAGATGCAGCACAATAGGGCATACAATGAATTCCCCAGGGTTGCAAGTGAATCTTAACATGTCATATGTTTGGGTGTATAACAGTATTACAACATGTGGATGAACCCAGGTTTATGTGCCCATGTAATCAGTATGACATAATATTGCTGAATGTCAGATAACATTTCCAGATGCTAGATATACACATGCACACTTGTGCCATACTGTAGCTGTCACTGTGATGGTTGAATGAGAACTGTGTAGAATGTTGATATACTCCGCTTCAAGAACATATACTTTTGTAAGGCAACAATATACACAGCATCATCCCATGTCAATACTCCTCAAGAGGCATTTGAGCTATTGTATTAATGCCCACTGCTGCCATTTGGTTACATGTTCCTTTATTAACAGCTATAGTACATCTGTTAATAAAGGAACGTGTAACCAAATGGCAGCAGTGGGCATCAATACAATGGCTCAAATCACATATTGCAATACACTGTTATAAGGCTACAGTATATTCACACCTCAACATAGCATATATGGTTGACAACATTGACATGTGCAATGTTCAAAAGGTCATAGAACATTACTAGGCTAACAGCCAAGATCACATGAAATCCTAGCTATTATAATGTCATTTAAACCTAAATCTCTATATCTAGGTGATGGAAGATAGTAGGGGTACCTGCATATGTGAGTATTTCTTTGACTGTATTACATACTGCCTCTGACTATATGTGACATGCACCACCCCATGACAGAATTAGTGGTCTGGAGATGGCTTGCAGAGGGTAACTGAGGGACTCTGATGCATGATGTTTATATGCATCCTTGAGATAATGACATCTTCAGTATTCCACAGAAAGGATGGCATGTGGACACAGGGAAATGGGGGGTGTTGGATTCATGGGTGTATGTAAAATGTTCCCCTGAGATGGGGTCTAATGAAAGGAGATTCAAAACATCAGACAATGAGCATAATATACCACCAAACACATACATGCCAATTGACTTGAGATCAGAGTCAAACACCAGACCTGTATAAGTATACAACCTAGATTATATCCAATGTAAGAATAGCATTACCACAAATGTCTGACTTTAACACTGTCAGAAAACACTTTATAGAATATGACATCATCAATATACACTGCAAGGAAGATGTTGGGAGGAGTGTGTGACATAGTTGTGGACTCATATCCTGGTGTAAAACTATCTCCAGGCTGATAGTTAAAAGAATACACACACTCAAGCTGACTGCTGGGAGATAGGAACCCCTACCTATCTAGTTATACAACCTGCAAAACACAGTACATAGTAGCACCACCAAGTTTGTCTTTAATACTGTCAGAGTGCACATTATAGAGGATGACATTAGCAGTGTATGCTGAAAAGAAGATGTTGGAAGAAGTATGTAACATAATTGTGAACTCATCCTGATGTAAAATTGTTTTCACATTGATAGCTGAATGAAAACACACTCAAATTGCTGTGAGATTAGAACCACTACTTATCTGGTTACACAAGCTAAAAAGCACAGTACTTAATGATTGCATCACTGCAGAAGACTCATTTTAATAATGTTCCAGTGCTCTTTATAGAGGATGACATCATCAGTGTATGTTAAGAAGAGGATGTTGGGAGGGCTGTATGAAATTGCTGTGGAGTCATGTAGCAGTGTAAAAGTATCATTGGAATGCTACATGAATGAGAGTTGAAGGATGTCATATGGCCAGAGGACAAAGGAGGATGTGTGCGGCTACATGACATGTACCCCAAGTGGAAGTGAAATGAAGAGCTGTTCCAAAGATCACACAATGACCATAACATACCAACAACCAAGCACACAGCAGTACACTGGGCCTGATATGAACATTACACTTGTGTAGGCATAGAATATGAATGCCATGCAATGTCACATTAGCAACACCACATATGTCTGACTATAACACTGTCACATTGCACTTTATGGAGTATGATAGCATCATTGTATGCTGAGGAGAACACGTTCTGGGCACTGTAGGGCATGGATGTGGAGTCACATCCCTGTGTAAAATTGTCCTACAAGTGCTAGTTGTATATATAGATGTGCAGGTAGCTTGCTGTCAGATTAGAACATCTATATGTGTAGTTAAAATAGATTGCAAACACAGTAGCTAATGTTACTTTCACATTATAGGTTTGTCGTGAATATTGTCGGAGTGCATGTTACACAGGATGACATAATCACTGAATGCTACAACAAGATGTTTGAAGGAGTGTTGAACATAGCTGTGGACTCAAATATTGTTCTAAAATTACATATTTACAGAGCACAGTACTTAACACAAGCACCAAAGCACAATTCTAGCTTTTACAGTGTTGGAGAATACTTTATACCTGATGACATCAGCAGGGTTTTGTGAGAGGAAGATGGTAATAGCAGTATCCCACATGCTGGTGTAAAACATTCATTCTAATATCAAGCAAGTGTATAAATACATACACGCATGCACACACACACACACACACACACACACACACACACACACACACACACACACACACACACACACAAACACACACACCAGTTGACTTCAGTGAAGACAGAACCCCTATCTATTTATGGTATACCAACTAGAAACTGAAGTATTTAATACAATTGTTAGAGCATAAGTCTGATGGAGAGAGTGTCAGTCAACAGCTTATAAATGATGACATCAGCAGTGTCTGGTGAGGAGAAGATGGTAATAACAGGGTTCCACATTATGGTGTAAAATGCCCTCTCTAATGTCAAGCAAGTGCACAAACATACACCAGTTGACTGCAGTGAGACTAGAACCCCTGCCTAACTAAATATACATTCTAGAGAACCCTGCACTTAATACAAGAGCCATGGAAGGCTGGAGGACAATTTTTAGTGGATGTTTGAGAGAAGATGTTAGGAGGCCTGAATGAAACAGATGTGTATGCGTGTAAAACTGTCAAAACATTTGGTACTCCATGGGATTGTAGTGATGTCTGCAGGATACACAATTATGCTGTTCTGACTAGAGACACACACCAGTTGACTGCAGTGAGATTAGAACCCCTACCTAGCAAAGTATACAGACTAAAGAACTCTTTACTTAATGCAAGCACCATGGCACAAGTCTGACTTATCCAAGGCTGCAAAGCAATTTATAGTGGATGACATTATCATTGGATGTTTGAAAAAAGATGTTGGGAAGCCTGAAATAAATGGATAGCTAGCCATGTAAAACTGTCAAGACATTGAAGATCTGTATGTTACCAGATTGATGAGTGTGCAAAGTGTAGTATTTGCTATTTTGTTTCCAATGTGCAGGTATACCTTAAATAGACAGCTTTGCAAACTATATGCAAACAGCTGTCTGCATTACTACAAGTACTAGAAAATCAGAACATGTATTGTCAGTATAAAGATGCCCATGGTATATAAAAAAGCATGTGTTAATTATTTTTTTTGTGTAGTGTATATATTTGTGAACAAATACTGAAAGAACAAGATTCACATGCATAGTGTTCTTTGCTTAAAAAGTGCCTTCCCTTTGTTTGTGTTTTTACATGTACTTTCATGGGATGAAGACACAATGGACAGTAAACATAAGTAATACATGCTATTGTGCTCTTTCCGTAGTGCAACGCTGAACAGCTGGTTTACATGACTGATGGCAAAGTGTTTGCACATGCAAAATACACCGTTTTATTGGTTGGTTACTCCTGTGCAAACATGTTAAGGGAAGAGGAGCAGCAGTCAACAGTGTATATAGTAATGAGTGTAAGGAACACACCTGCTGCCTAGCTGACTATGTGGCAGCAGGTGTAAATGCATAGACAGATTTCTTTTGTAGCCCAGATGATACAAGGTTTGAATCCAGGTGCATTTAATAGGTTTAAATATGTATTTATACTGCAATAAAATAATTCCTTATTCTACATTCACTGTATGTTACCTTAGTGCAGTGTGTTTAAGTGGCATTGCATGGAGGTAACAACACCAATGAAGAGACATTCACCATTACTGGCATTGGTGGGCCATACCAAACTCTGTACAGACACAGATGCCAAAAAGTGAAGGACTACATTGCTTTTTTTTACTTAAGTTTATTGTGTGTGATTCTGTTTCTTGACCAGATTAAAAGTGTTAAAATGAGGTAGACAGGAAGGTGGTGAAATGGGGCAAGAACAAAGGGAAAGCAATATAGTAATGTGCAGGAGGGAGGTAGGAAAGGACTATAGTTATCCACTTCTTCAACAGTGTAAAATGAAAATATGTACAGAATATTAGCTGAACAATGACGGGTGAGAACAACAAGACAATCATGTTGTATAGCCAATTGTACAGAATCAAGTGTATCAAGAAGATGCATGTACATAGTGGAGAGCTATGTGTTATGTGTGGGACAATATTTTTTGTGGGACAGGTGCCCATTTTTTCTTTACTTCAGTAAGAGAGGAATGCTGGGTTGGGGACATAGGTATTTCTGGCCAGGTAAGTAGAGTAAGTTAGGAAGCACAGGCATGCAAACAGGACAAACAAGACAAGACACAAGGATGGTGAAGGACATGACAGGTTAGGGGACACCATGATTGGGATTAGGGAGGGGTCAACAGATGCTCACGTCCATCAAACATGAAGACTGTGATAATCTAGTCCTCACTGGCAGGACTGTCATCACTGTCTCCTTCCTCCTCTGGCTGTTGGAGTGCTTGATGTCTTTTCCTTCAGACAATAAATGAGAACATCATCTCCATCCAGAGAAGTCATGCACCCATGGTGCCATGCATGACTCTATGCACCAAGCCTGGCAACATCTGGTGGGTGATCAAATCTCCACCTCTGCCAGTATTCCCAGATGGCACCACAGCACCAGCTGCAAGGGTAGTGTTACCTGATGTGGAGGGGCCAGGTAGTGCAGGGGCAGCAGAGGCACTATTGCCAGGTTGTATTCCAGATGTATTGGGTGTTGGTGCAGGAACTGGTGGAGTGGGGGCAGGCTTAGCCACTGGGCATGACTTACCTCCCTGTGCTGTAAAACATTTTGTGATTTGTCAGAGATGGATGCCACGTTTTGATGACACATATAATAATAAAAAAAGAGATAAGGGTTAGAAAAAGAGAAAAAAAGAGATATAAGTGGTACCATCATGTGACAGTATTTTATCTCTTCTTTTACATTTAAGTATACTTCTTATCAAGTACAAAATATAAGTAAGGAATGGTCAAAGTAATTCTTGCAATGTGTATATATTGCACAAATGCTTGTTCCAATTACACAGATTAAGTTAATAATATGGCATTTATGCCACTTTTTTTAAATTAAATTATGTAATATTTTTAAAGGATTTAACTACATATTTGTTATCTGTGGTATATGAAGCCACAATGTCTGACTACAATATTAGACTTGACTCCTACAGTTGGCTTGTGCTACAGACTGAAGAGTGCCTGCTTGCTTTTGCAGTTAGGATATGCATGCTTGCTTTGCTACAATTGTATAAAAGGGCAATACTTTAGCTAAAATAATAGTTATGTCATGCTGCATACATACCCCTTGCTTCCCTCAGTCTCAGATGCTCAGCATGGACATCTCTATTCACCATAATCTCTTGGCTGGCTGTTTAATAAAGAGACAAGAACAAGATAAGAGCATCATCCATACTGGTCCTGCCTATATGCAGCTTTCCATATATTATGTAAAATAAAACAGAGATGCAGACAGCTGTAAAATCCAGGATAGGCCTTTACTGAGTGCAAAACACAAGCACTTTCACAATCTAGCTTCTTCAGGTGTAACAAAGCACTTAAAACAGACACATCTATATACTCACTGCATATCACATGTCTGAAGTCATATGACTAAGCATCACTAAAGCAAATCCTTTAAAGCTATACTAACATGAATTATATTCTAACTAACTAGATGTAAAATACAATATTTATACAAGACAATGATAAAAATTACGATGACAAAAAATACTATATTCCTTCATAAATAAATACATATAAATATATAAACATTATATATCAATAAATAATATATTTTAATAACCAATTCCTAACCTGCAAAAAACAAATAAATAATTCATATGTCAAAGTTTCATATATAAAAACACATATACATAAACCTATGACTTTATCTGCGAAGAGGCCTCATTTTAAGTTTTGGTCTCAGGGGAATACATTCATTTAGGCCATGTCCTTCTGTACCCATCAATTTAGTTATCCACATGGCTTCTACACTTTCTGTCCTGTTGCAGATATCTCCCCTTCTTATGTTCTCCTGCAACAGGGCTATGACTCTGAATCTAAAAATGTAGACCCACATTTTTAGATTCAGAGTCATAGCCCTGTTGCAGGAGAACATAAGAAGGGGAGATATCTGCAACAGGACAGAAAGTGTAGAAGCCATGTGGATAACTAAATTGATGGGTACAGAAGGACATGGCCTAAATGAATGTATTCCCCTGAGACCAAAACTTAAAATGAGGCCTCTTCGCAGATAAAGTCATAGGTTTATGTATATGTGTTTTTATATATGAAACTTTGACATATGAATTATTTATTTGTTTTTTGCAGGTTAGGAATTGGTTATTAAAATATATTATTTATTGATATATAATGTTTATATATTTATATGTATTTATTTAGGAAGGAATATAGTATTTTTGTCATCGTAATTTTTATCATTGTCTTGTATAAATATTGTCTTTACATCTAGTTAGTTAGAATATAATTCATGTTAGTATAGCTTTAAAGGATTTGCTTTAGTGATGCTTAGTCATATGACTTCAGACATGTGATATGCAGTGAGTATATAGGTGTGTCTGTTTTAAGTGCTTTGTTACACCTGAAGAAGCTAGATTGTGAAAGCGCTTGTGTTTTGCACTCAGTAAAGGCCTATCCTGGATTTTACAGCTGTCTGCGTCTCTGTTTTATTTTACATTATTTGTCTACAGTTCTTTGGAGACGTTTCAGTGGGTGTTCTCTTTTTGGCAGGTTGTTTTTTGTTTCCATATATTATATACATATGCAGCTGTGGGATGGCAGCAGTCCTGAACTCATCCAGCCACTGTTTAAGTGTATCCCGCTTGTGCCTTTTCAGGTCATTAAAATGATGCTACACTGGAATACCATTTGCACTGGAGACAGCCTTGGCCAGACTATTCCATGCCTAAGACTTGTACTGCGAGCTGGTATAGTCCCCCTACAGCAGCCTTTGACTGTGGTATTTTGCAAAGAGTCCAGTAAAAATTCTGGACCCCTCAACACCCCTTCTGTGTGCCCTACATTGGGCATCTTCCCATCTACCATCAGACATGTCTGACCATGGAGAACAGCAATGGTTGAGAAGGATTTCCCACCAATGGGTGTTATCATGTTTACTGGTCTTGCACAAACCTGAACAATTATGCCAGCCATATTTACATGAAGTTAAGCAGAGAGCAACAGTGACAAAAAGAAAGGGAAGCAGTTTTTAAAATTGGAAGGTTACTCTGACACTTGGCATTCATTTGAGGGTTGTTTGCTGCTGTAACTGTTAGGTGAGTTAACTTTGCAAACATGATGGGGGCATAACTTTTATGATTTGACACATTTTTTGTGTGGCTTTACACACCAATAGAATTAATATTTACAATGTGGGATTCAAACTTATGCATAAGTGACAAAACATTTTCTTCTATAGCAGTGATTTTTTGGTCTCACTATAGAAAAAGTGCTTTTCTGGTATCGTGCAACCTGCAATACCTAGAATATTAACCCATTTTTCACAAACTTACTTTTAAAATCTCAGCATCTATGACAAGACTGCTAATCACTTGAGACTCTAAAAGCCACTTCTTAGGAATTCACTTCAGATTAGTGCTTCATTTCTATGCCTGATGAGAAAAGAAGGAAGAGACCATGTTTTGAGCCTTCCTCAACCTCTGATTACTGCACTCAACTGGCACTATTTTGCACCTAATGAGGGAAGGAACAGAAAGACAGTTATTCCTGACTGTCTGTGATTAATAACAGGACGTCCCTAATTTGTATATGCCATTTTGGTAGAAACCTCTGCAGTTACTCAGATATGATTTCAGTACAGAGCTTATTTTGCATCACTTCTTTAGACACTTAGACAGCTAAAAGTGAGTATCTGTATTCATCCAAAACATCACTTCACATCAAACTACCTGAAACTCTAACTCAGAGGTCCTGGATACCCACATCACCCTTAACATATCTGACTATTACTTTATTGTTAGCTACAGATCACCATCAATATCTCCCAGAGATCAAGGAAATCACTTTAACAACACTGAGACATTAAATATCAGTCAAATACTTCTTGCTTGGAACTTCAATTACCCAACCACTGATCGGCAAACATAAACCTCTAAAATGGATATACTCAGCATTTCCTAGACTTTGTTAATACTAATGCACAGGAACAAATTTTAAAGCTACACATGAGTGGCATAACTGTCCTTGACCTGGGCCTGGTCCTCCTAGCTCCTGTCCATATCTGACTCTACATCTCATTATCCCTTGTTAAATATGACAACAAATAAGTCATCTTCTCTTTTAGGCCTATTAATGCTAGCTCACTGCCAAATAAGATTGTCCCTAGGTACTTCTCCATAACAATCTATTTCAGTTTGTAGAAAACCTACATAAAATTTCTAACAATGCCCCTGTAAATGTGTTCAGCAGAAAAGGCTGCTGCATTCCATTCCAACTTGTACAAGTTACTAAACATCTGCATGGAAAAGACATTACACACCCTGCCTAAATATAATGCTTTATATTTTGGAATAAACATTGTGGTGCAACACCTGTATTCATAAACTGTATAACAAAAGAACGAAAATGAAACACTGTAGGAAATCCCAATCTCTCCTACCTCAAGACCACACTAAAACATTCCAGCAAATACTTAAGAGCACTATTAGTAAATGTAAAGAAGAATATGAATTTATGGTTTCCAGAGATACCAAAGGAAACTACAGTTCTTTCTTTGGTTATATCAGGAATGTAAGGAATAATGTATGACAATGTACTGAGTTTATCCATAATAACTTCACATATTATAATTTACGTACACAGTAATGATAGTCTGGCAGTTAGTGCAGGGGATTAAAGTCTGTCATTCAGAACAAAGAATGAAGGCTAGGGTTACTAGCTGTCCTTACTGATGTTGGACAGTCCCTACTTGGTATTATTGTGTCCTAAAAAAAAACACATGAAAAATGGCTAATGTCTGATATTTTAGCACAAAAATTATTTCATAAATATCCAATAATAGTTGCATTAAAAATATATTTTGAACTTGAAAAGCCTTAATATTATGTGAAACAGCAAAGACAACTCAAATTCTACAAAAGTGATTTTTTATTTTGGCAAAAAAGTGAATCCCAAATCCTTTGCACTGATTATGAATATGATTTGTCTTTCAAAATATCAAGCTATCATAAAAATGGCCCACTTTTGGCACTTGAAAAGGTAGCAACCCTGATGAAGGTTATGAGCTGCTAACAAGCTGCTTCCTGTGGTACAGAGTGTGATTGTCTTTGTTTGTCCACTGTGTGACCATGTGTAAACCACTTAATCACATACTGCTTTAGGGAGATTTGAAAGGGTACTCAGTGGTCTCTTGATCTATATGGTACTAACTACCTTTAAACCTTAGGTCTTCCTGCTTTATAAGGAAGTACATAGAACGTATTACAGAGACCTCAGTTACACAGACAAAAGTAACTTCACTGATCTAGATCCTAGTAAATTTGGTTTTATAAAGAATAAGTTCTGTTTCCTGAACCTAGTAAATCTCTGAAAAAGTCAGAGATACTGCAGACAGTGGGCAATCCATGCACTCGGCTTCTCTCCTTGATCTGTCCCAGTGGATTGTCATGATTTTCTTTATACTCCGTAGCATACCAGCTGTTCTCCCATGTGGTCTGTATCCCACGTTTTGACCAGAAAAGACATGGTATTGTTTAACCTGTTATTTCTTCACAAAGCAGTAGCTCTCCAAACACTCACACTAGGGATGTAACTGTACACAAGCAAAGAAACAATACTCACTGTAGGGATAAGTTCCTTACTCAACGTATTCCCAACGTATGGAAAGAAGTTGTCACTACAGCTGAAACAAAGTATTACTTTGGTTGCTTTTGAGGTTAGTCTTGATGATAGAACAGATATGCACAAACTTTCACCAGCATTATCATGCACAACTATACCCAGTTTGGGAGACCAGTACAATTATCTGATTGAAATAAGTGACAAAACCTTTAAGTGCATTTACTTAGAAGTGTATAGTTAGTCATTTTACGGATCACTTGCCTAGTATTGTAACTGTATCTCTCTATATTACTATGTTTTTATTCTTATGTCTTTAATTTTCTTATACTATACTGATAGTTATTTCACTGTTTCTATGTACATTTTGTCAAACCTCACAAACTGTCTCTTAACATGGGCTCATGTTTAACTTGCTCTTTCCTTAAGTTGCCACAGCATGCTGTGTTATAGTTTTCAAAGACTACTAATAGTTAATATGCTGTATAATTCTTGACCATATCTCCTCTAGCCTCTACTGAAGATGGGCTATGAGAAGTCAGAGTATCCTGGAAAAAAATGTAAACAATACTTAACCAACAAATAATTAGGTGAACAAGCAAGCCAATGACTAAGTGACATTTAGAGGAGATGAGACTTTTTAGCCAGTGGGAAACCTGTTGTTTCTGTGGGGCTAAAGACAAAGATGTACGTCAGTAAAGTACATCTGTGATGTCAGCACATTGCATGCCAGTAAGCTCAGTACATTGTGATCTACAGACTGATGGGTACAAGATGCATGATTCATCCCCAGTAGAACACTTTATCAGGAGTGGAATGAGGACAGGGCCTTCAGAATCATCTCCATTATCTCAAGCACAAGTTTCCTGATGTCTCAGAAGTTCATTTCTTTGAGACCAGCTTTGTTTCAGTACGGTGCATTTGAGAGAGCCTGTTTGAATACCTGTTTCAAAATAATTTGAAAAAGTCTCTACTATAGTGCAGTTTAGCTGCAGTTGGATAGGAAATGGGTGAAAACAAATTCCTCGGAGGTAGACAGTGACTTATACCTTGCCAAAAGTTTTTGAGAACTACCTGTTTCTTCCTAGAGGAGGAAAAGACATTTCGATTTTACTGTTTATTCTTCTTACAATGGTTTCTTAAGGTATAGGTTCATAGGTTCATAGGTTCATACTAGGCTATCTGCCCTAGGGCATTTATAAGCCTAGCCAGAATGTGTTTGGCTTTCGCCACCCATTTTAAATTGATTTTGCTATGCCCTTTTTCGAGGTTAGTATACTGTGCCTCTGTCTAACAGTGACACAGAAGTGATACCCGGAGTAAACCTACGATCTCCCATCCACTCATCAAGATTGCTCTTGTAGAGAGTCAATGAGGGACTCTGCCTAACCTGGACTGGGATTTTATTCCAGAGTGAAGAGAGCCTCTGGGTTATGAATCTGTCCCTCCAGCATGTCCTATTTATTTCAGTGCTGAGGTTCAAGTCTCTCGAGCGCATAGCTCGATGGGGTTTGGATTTTCTGAGGTGCAGCATGTCCATTAATTCCGGGTTGGACATGGCTTTATACGTCAGGCACAGATCACCTCTGAAAAGGCGGTATGCCACTGAGTAGAGCTGGAGTTTCTTTAACCGGGCAGCATATGGCATCTGTTTGAGCCCTTTGATCCTCTTGGTGAGGTACTTTTGGGGTCTTTCCAGTTGCTGCAGGTGTCTGGTAAGGTACATCCCAAAAGGGGCATTGTACTCAATTATGGGCCTGATGAGGGATGAGTAAAGAGGCATGATGACCTCCCCTGATCTAGATGTGAATCCTTTCATGATTAGGTGGGCTATATAAAATGTTTTTCTAACCACTTTGTCCACGTGGTTGTCAAATGAGAGATTGCTATCAACTTGGGTCCCCAGGTCCCTAATTACTTCTTCTGTACTTAATGGATTACCACCTATGTGGTAATTTGTGGGCACTTTGTTTTTGCCAAAGGGGATGACTATACACTTTTTGGCATTTAGCTTGAGGCCATGGCTCTGGCACCAGTTGTCTGTTTCTATTAGGCCCTTTTGGAGGATGCTTGTGTCGGCTGGGGAGTCGATTATGGCGCCCAGTTTGCAGTCATCTGCGAACTTGGTCAGCCACAGTCCTTCCATGTTGGCCTGTACCTCCGAGAAATATATACCGAACAAGAGAGGTCCCAGGACTGAGCCTTGTGGGACACCACTTGTAACTGGTTTGGAGTCTGACATGGCTCCAGCAATTCTAACCATGTGGGTTCTGTCCTTGAGCCAGTTTGCAATCCATCTAGTGACCTAGGGGTTTATATTTAAGCTGGTGAGCTTATCTATCATGCCAGAGTGGGGTATTGTATCGAAGGCTTTTGCGAGGTCCAGGTAGGCTGTGTGGACCACCTTCCCCTCATCAATGGCCTTGGTGACTGTTTCAAAGAAATCAACCAGGTTTAAGAGGCAGGATCTGCCCTTAAAGCCAAACTGGGTAGGATCCAGTGTCTGTAGGTCCCCAATATCTTTATTTATGAGGTCCATGATGATCCTTTCCATAGCTTTGCAGACCAAGCTAGTCAGGCTTATGGGGCGATAGTTTCCAGGATCCGTTGAGGCACCACCTTTATGGAGAGGGACCACTGTTGCTGTACGCCACTCTTTGGGCACATATCCTGTAGTAAGGCTGAGATTGAACAGTAGTTTTATGTTTGGGTTTAGCTCTTCTTGGAGTTCATGTAGGACACAGCCTGGGACACCATCTGGTCCCATTGATGGTGTGTTTTTTGCTTTGGAGAGGGCGGCTCTTACCTGAGCATCTGAGATGTCAGGGGGGGCAGCACTCTGCTGGGATAGATATTTGCCCTTTTGGTGGGGGGGAGAGTATGCACTGAACCTGTCAGCTAGGATGTTGGCAATGTCTGTGGGTTCGGTGTATTTTTTGTCATTATGATACTGTTGGAATAGTGTAAGCATTTTTGCTTTATGCTCAAATTATACTTTTGTTGATCATTAAACTTTTTTTTTTAAAGATTCTGTCATTCATGACTTTTGGTATATGCTTATCTCCAAATAACATAACAAGAGACAGACTATCAAGGATGCTTGGGATGACATCATCAAGTGTGGGAAGGCAAATAAGGGGAGAGCAGCTGACAGACTGCACAATACAATTAACTTGTTTTTGTTTCTAGTTTTTCTGCATCTTGAAGTTTAAGCATCTACAAAAGGGTATTATCTTAGGTGGAGATGGACTGAATGGAATTCATTCATTCTTTTTTGTTTTTTTTAATGTTAGGGTGAGTTTTTAACCCAACCTTCTTATGTAAGACATCTGTGTTGTTACTGTTGCTGAAAAGAAAGATACACTGTCATCAGAAATGCCTGAATCAGTCTGCTCACCAAGTACCAATGCAGGTACACATTACACCAAGTTTAAGACATCAACAAGTTCATGAATCATTTGAACTATGTTCTGAATACTTCAAATTTACCTTTAACTGGAGAAGGGACTGTATTAACTACTTGAATGTCACAGTGGCTCATAGTGAAGAAGGATTTAAATCAAATATATCCATGTAAGACACTTGGTCAAATGGGTACTTGCACTACACTAGTTGTCACCCCCATTTTAAAAAAATAATTTACTTAAAGGACAAGCCATACGGATTGCCAAAACAACATCAGTTGGTGAAGATCTTAGGGCTGAATTCAATAAGTTAAATGACATGTTCATAAATAGGGGATATCCAGACAAACTGGTCACTGAAATTATAGGAGTACATTGTGGTTGGGGTACTAAATACACCCCACTTTTGGGTGTAGTGTTCGAAAAAATATAACAAAACTGATTTAGGCAAACGGTTTGATAGAGCATATGTTATGGAATTTAACCACTTTGCAAAACCTTTGGGTTGTATATTACAATCTAACTGGAGCATATTCAAAGTAAGTAAGGAACTTTATGAAATAGTGAGGTGTAAACCCACAATTTTGTATAAGACTGGGAGGAATTTTAAACAACTGTTAGAGGTTGAGGTACTTAATAGGGATGAAGTGAAAAGGGGAACTACCCCATGCGGAATATTCAACTATTGTCCATTTATTAAAGACAACCAAAAGGCGTTCTATAGTTATGTAAACAATATCCACGGCAATACCCAGATTTTCTCTGAGCTACTGCATAATGGTACCTCCTATACCGAGCCAACAGATATTGCCAATATACTGGTGGACTGATTCAGTGCCAACTTTACCCCCCCATGGACCAATCACAATACCAGGAGATTGCCAGACATCCAATATTACTTCTGCACAGGTTAAAACAGCATTGTCCAAGGCCAAGAATACAGCTTCTATGGGACCTGACAGTATGCCTGACTGTGTTATACATGAACTACAGAGTGAAATGGAACCTCACCTGTGTGCCCTGTTCAATCACAGCCTCCTCAGGCTTTGTCCCTACAAATGGCGCACTGCTACAGTCAGCCCTCTCCACAAAGGAGGAGTGACTACAGACCCTGGGAACTATCAGCCCATTAGCCTGACGAGTCTGATATACAAAGCTATGGAAAGCATCATCATGGACCTAATAAACAAGGATATAAGGAATCTCCAAACTCTGGATCCCACACAGTTTGGTTTTGTGAAGGGTAGATCATGCCTGCTCAACCTGGTTGACTTCTTTGAGTCAGTCACCAGAGCTGTGGATGAAGGCAAGGTGGTTCATGCAGCCTACCTTGATCTGGCCAAGGTCTTTGATACCATTCCCCACTCAGGAATCATAGAAAAACTCACTAAGCTAGGCATCAACCCCTATATCATTAGGTGGGTTGCAAACTGGCTCACAGATAGAACCCACAGTGTGAAAGTAGCTGACTCCAAGTCAGACTGCCGACCAGTCATGAGTGGAGTCCCACAGGGACTGGTCCTGGGTCCTTTCCTATTTGGTATCTACTTCTCTGAAGTCCAGGCCAACACAAAGGGACTCTGGCTGACAAAATTCGCAGACAATTGCAAGTTGGGAGCTATTATTAACTCTCCAAGTGATGTTGACATCCTACAGAAAGGCCTCACTGAGACCAATGGCTGGTGTCATCAGCCCCTTTGGAAAAAAAAATGGTTCCCATAAATTAACACATCGATGGTAGTCCACTGAACACAGAAGGCATTATAAGAGATCTGGGAACACAGGTTGACAGCAACCTCTCTTTTGACCACCACATTGCCACTGTGGTCAGAAAGTCCTTCTATGTGGCACATCTCATTACTAAGGGTTTTGCATCCAGGAAGAAAGAGGTCATTGTCTCCCTCTACTCTTCCCTCATTAGGCCAGTCATCAAGTACAATGCCCCATTTGGCGTGTACCTCACTAGACACCTGCCACAATGGGAGAGGCCACAAAAGTACCTCACAAAGAGGATCCTAGGCCTTAAACACTTGTCCTACATGGACAGACTCAAAAACTCCAACTATTGTCTGTCTCATATTGCCTGCTTAGAGGCGATCTCTGCTTGACTTACAAAGCCATGTCTGACCCAGCTCTGTTAGAAATGCTACATCTAAAGAAATCCCAATCCCTCTGCACCACACACTCCAGAGACCTCAACCTTATTACCACAATCAAAAGAACATGCTGGAGGAGAGATTCATAACCCAGAGACTGCCCATGCTGTGGAACAGGCTTCCCATACATGTCAAACAGAGCACCTCACTGGCCCTCTTCAAGAGAAATCTTGATGAGTGGATGGGGAATAGAAAATTCACCCCGGGAATCACTCCAGTGGCTCTACTCAACAGAGGCACTGGAACTAAGGTCGGGTGGCACGATGCCAGGGCATTCCTATGGGCTAGGCTTGTAAAGGCTCCAGGGCCATTAGCCTAGTACACACCTATGAACCTGTAGTAAAGTTCGATAGCTTGACCTTACAAGATGGGTTGGGAAGTAAAATAAATTTTAATAAGGGGGAATTGTGGAACAAACAAACTAGTTTATATAGCAAAATGTGGAGGCTGTTCTGGTTTTTATACAGGGAAAACTGAAAAAGCCCTCAAAAACAGAATCTATGAACACCTTTATGATATAAGTTTAAAGAAAGAGACAAGTGCCTTAAACAAGCATTCCTTAGACTGTCCAAACTATGTAGTTTATCAGTTTTGCATTCTTGAAATTGTCAAATAGAATCCTAAACGTGGTAATTGGAAGCTAACTCTGTTAAAAAGAGAACTTATTCAGCAACTCAGGTTAAATGCCACTTCACCCTCGGTTTGAATGTATATGTGTCAGTAAAATCTACACTTAAAGAAAAGGCTGCTATTATTGAATAAGTAGGTTTTTACTAAGTTGTGCATTTTTAAACAATTTCGGGTTTGTGAAAGGCAGATCATGCCTCCTGAACCTGATCGACTTCTTTGAGGCTGTCACCAAAGCCGTGGATGATGGTAAGGTGGTTCACACAGCCTATCTTGACCTCGACAAGGCTTTCAACACCATCCCCCATTCTGGAATTATAGCCAAACTCACTAAACTAGGTATAAATCCCTACGTCACAAGATGGGTTGCCAACTGGCTCACTGACAGAACCCACACTGTAAAATTTGCAGACTCCAAATCTGACCTCAAAGCAGTGACAAGTGGAATATCACAGGGTTCCATCCTGGGACCTCTCCTGTTTGGTATCTACTTCTCTGAAGTACAGGCTAACACAGAAGGCCCCTGGCTAACGAAGTTCGCAGATGACTGCAAACTAGGAGCCATAGTCAAGTCCCCAAATGATGTGGACATCCTACAGAAGGGCCTCACTGAGACAGATGCCTGGTGTCAGAGCCATGGCCTCAAGCTCAATGCTAAACAGTGCAGTGTCATCCCCTTTGGTAAAAACTCTGTACCCGTGAACTACCACATAGGCAAAAATCTACTTAACACCAAATGCGTGATAAGAGACCTTGGGACCCAGGTGGACAGTAGTCTCTCCTTTGATAGTCACATCGCCACAGTAGTCAGAAAGTCCTTCTACGTGGCACACCTCATCATAAATGGGTTCTCATCCAGGAAAAAAGAGGTCATTGTTCCCCTCTACTCATCACTCATTAGACCCATTATAGAGTACAATGCCCCTTTTAGAATGTACCTCACAAGACATCTGCAGCAGCTGGAAAGGCCACAGAAGTACCTCACAAAGAGGATTACTGGCCTCAAACAAATTCCCTACACTGACTGCTCAAAAAACTCTAGCTTTACTCCATAGTATATCGCCTACTCCGAGGTGATCTCTGACTAACTTATAAAGCTAAGTCAAACTCAGAGCTGTTGGACATGCTACACCTAAAGAAATCCCAATCCCTCTGAGCTATACACTCTAGGGACCTAAACCTTGTCACCACAATAAACAGGACACGCTGCAGGGATAGATTCCTGTCCCAGAGACTTCCTATACTCTGGAACAAGCTACCCATCTATGTCAAGCAAAGTTCTTCATTAGCACTCTTCAAGAAAAATCTTGATGAGTTGATGGGAAATAGGAAATACACCCCAGGGATCACTTCTGTGTCTCTGCTGGACAGTGGCACAGGAAAATAACTTTCTTGGGTGGCGTAAGCTATAGAACCTTGCTGGCTAGGCTTACGTAGACCCTTGGGCCGATAGCCTAGTACCTACCTGTGAACCTATGAACCTATGATGAACAGAAAATTAATAAGTGTATTTAATGAGACATTGTGACTGTATTCCTTATCTGAAGAAGTCTCTTGTTCGAGACGAAAGCACTTATCCTGGTTGGTGTTATTTTAAATAAATTATTGGCGCTGTTTGATCGTGACAGGAACATTTTATTAATTGTATTTCTTGTGTTTGACAGTAGCTTAGAATCATGTGTAGATGACACAGCCCTCCAAAATGCACACAGACACATACAGGTAAGCACTCACACACACACACACACACACACACACACACACACACACACACACACACACACACACAGAAACAAAACAGTGTTTCTTACCTATTTTTCTTACCTAGTATCTATTATTCTTTCACATCTTGTGCATTTGTTGAGTCATGATTGATGTGTCATTGCAATCTGATATTTCAGTCCATATGCTGCCAATAAAAAAATCTGTTTGAAATGATGAAATGCTGTTACTTTGCAACCTATCTGGAATGTGAAGCTGTTTTTAAACTGATCTCTTGTGGATAAAAGAAGAACAGCACTCAAAAAGCACTAAAGCAAACGAATCATGCCAAGAAACAGACACCACTATTACAAGTAGCATGCTATCGCTCATTTATTTTTATGTAAACACACACAGACATTAAGGGGCAGCACTTTATGACTCATTTCTTTTTATGTTTTTCTTCCCACACTGCCTTGGTACATCTCCTTGTGTACTCGTGGCATCTGCTGTGCGCAGAGGTCAACACTATACTGACAGTCATGTTTTTAATTTCAGCAGCAGCATCAGGATATTAGCTTCGGCATGCATCTGGCTCTATAGCTTTAATTCATGACTACATGTTTTTCTGACTTGAAAGTCAATGAGTTGTCATGAGGCCATCTCCCTGATTCTCTTTCATCATGTGATGTGATGAAGCAGGTGACATCTCTCTCAATAGCCCATTGGACTTCCACCTTTGAACATCAATGCACATGCTCAGCAGAGTTAATGTAGACTGCAAGACAGCCTTCTTCTGATAACTGTTGAAAAAAGGCCATGCTCTCAACCCCACAAAGGGGGACAGATGACTGACAGCAACTGTAATGATAGCTTAAGGGATGGCAGGAGTAGAAACTAAAATTATGGCAAAAAATATTCATAGTCATAATTTTAATTACCTACTATAGGCACACTATGTAATTTTCAGATCCAGTTGTAGATTCAGTAATATGACTTTCAGTATATAGTTAAAAGCAATATACTGAAAGTCATATTACTGAATCTACAATGTTGAAATAACAAAATGCTGAAATATTAAAATGTTGAAATCAGAATGCCCACTGCACTACTTTGTAGAGAGCTGGATAGATTCCCAGGATCCATGGTAGTGCTTGTTTCTGATTTTCACTAACAGGAGAGTGACACTGCTTGTTGACTAGGTGTGAGCTGGCACAGTCTAAGTATTAGTACATCTATGCTATTATTTATTTATTTATTTATTTGACATCTGTTAACCAGGTTAGTCTGACTGGGCAAGATGCCCCTTTTCAGCAGAGACCCGTGGAGAAAAGCTCCAATTACATAATAATCAATACATTGATTAATACAAAAAATTAAAATAGGAGAATAATTGGTCTTTATACAAAGGAAGTAAGAAATACATTAAAAAAGGAAAAGAACATATAAGTAAATCCTAGGAACATATTACACTAAATAAGAATGTCAGTGATTTAAAACAATTTGTAACATTCAGTGTGACAGTAATTGCAATGTAAAACCTTAAGAGGAGATGGGGGCGAGGAGTAGAAGAAGAGGAGGAGATTGACAGGAGGGAAGTCAGATGTGAAGGAACATTGATCAGAAAATAGAGTTAAGTACATAGTTGAGGTAGAAAAAAAAAGAGGGGACCTTAGCTGCTGAGAGAGAGGCAAGAGAGAAGATCTGCAAGTGGGGTCACTGCAGGAGCAGATCCAAGAGGTATGCATATATTCTTTTAAAGCTATTTTAATGCTGTGAGTATTATGAATTGTGCATAAATGAAAAGGAAACTTGTTCCAGGCAGAGGTGACAGAGTGGCTATAGAGTATCTTACCAATGGATTTGTTAGGTTTGGAGACAGACAATAGGAGATGGTCTGAGCTACGTAGGCTGTGGTTAGCGATATAGAGGGCAATAAGATTAGTCTGAGCTGGACAAACAAGAGGATGGTGAAGGATAGAGTGGGTCAGATGGAGCTGTGGCTGGAGGATTTGGTGTTGGAGTTCAAGCAAGTGGAGTTTCTTTAGGGCAAGACAGCGGTGTGTTCAGTAAGGGAGATTACTGGCAAATCGAGCTATTTTATTATGTGTGTTCAAGCTTGGTAGTGAGATCCTTTTGTAGTTCGGTAAATAATGAGGCAGAATAGAGAAGGGTGGGAAGAAAGTATGCTTGAGCTAAGGACAATTTGGATTCAGGAGTTAGGAATTTTTTATTCCTGTACATCAGTCCAAGTTTTTGGTGAGTTTTTTTTTATACAGTTATTAATGTAAATTTCAAATTTAAGTTCATCTTCAACATAAACTCCAAGGAGTTTAGTATGTGATTCAACTTTGATGGGGGTGTTATTTAGAGAGGAGATGGAGAAAGAGGTTTTGAGATGTTGGAGTAAGAGAAGAAGTTTAGTTTTGTTAGGATTAAGTCATAATTGATTAGCAGAGAGCCATTTTCAACAGAATGTAGAGATTCTTGAGTAAGGGTGAGTAGGTGAGGTAGTTTATCAGATGTGAAGATGATAGTAGAGTCATCTGCATATTGAATCAGAGTGGAGAGAGGACAGGAAAGATAGAGGTTGTTAGTAAAGATGTTGAATAAGAAGGGCCCAAGGATGGAGCCTTGTGGCACACCGGTTTGAACAGAGAGAAAAGGGAAGGTAGAAGAGAGCCATTTAACAGATTGTAGCCGATCAGATAGATAACCAGAAAACCAGCTGAGAGAGGAGTTGCAAAGGTTAAGGGAGGCTAGTTTGGAGAGAAAGAGCTTATGGGATACAATATCAAAGGCTTTGGAGAGGTTGAGGAACAGGCAGGAGACTAATTTGTTGTTATCTAGAGATGAGGAGATTGTTTGAGTGAAAGATATAAGGGCAGTAGTGGTGCTATGATGAGGTCTGAATCCATGTTGTGTGGGGGTGAGGAGGTTCTCATGAGTGCGATAAGACATGAACTGCCTGTGTATACACTTTTTGAGAATTTTAGAAAGGGGGAAAGAATAGCGATGGGTCTGAAATTTGAAGGGTCAGTGGAGTTTTCTCTTTTGTGCAGGGGCAAGATGTATATTTTTTTCCAGACAATAGGGACAAGACATTCTTTTACTGAGTGATTGATAAGTATAGAAACTGGGTAGGCAATGGAGGAAGTTGCTAACTTAAGACAGTAAGGTGGAAGGTTGTCTGCAGAGGGGGAACAAGGTTTAAGTTTATTGAGGAAGAATCAGATAGTTGAGGTGGGGATGGGTTTAATGGAGAAAGGAGTGGAATGAGGAGGTGGGGGAGAGGTGTCAGGGATAAGTTTAGTATAGGGTTTAAGTAAGTTCTGTATGGACTTAATGAAGAAAGAGATGAGAAGAGTGGTGGTTTCGAGAGAGGAGGTGCTAGAAAAAGGATTGGGGGGGGGGGGTTTGCCAAGGTAAAGAATTTTGTTGATAGTGAACCAGAATTTTTTGGGCTTGGTTTGCAGGTTTTTTTGATGGTTGAGGTAAAATGTTTTTTTATCAAGGTAGATTTGTTTTTTAGCACAATTTCTAAGTTCTCTATAGAGCTGGAGATTTGAGGTAGCTTTGTACTTATTTCAGGATTTCCAGGCACTGTCCCTTTTCTGTACGAAGGAGAGACAATCTTTGGTAATCCAGGGAACATAATTAGATTTAACCCTTGTTTTTCTAATGAGGGCCATGGAGTTAAGAATGCTTAGAAATATGCTGTTAAATTGTAGAACAGCTTCTTTAAGTGGGAGGTTGTGAAGGAAGGACCAGTTGATGGAAGAGAGTGTTTGGTTGAATTTATTTGGGTCAAAGTTGGATAGGTTACAGCAGTCTCTGTATATCTGGGATTTACTAGCTTGGGAGGAGTGGTGCCGAATATAAGTTGGGAGGTGATCGCTAAGGGAGTCAGGTAGTGTAGGGGGATTATGATGGTGATTAGGATGGGAGGTAAGAATGCAGTCCAAAGTAGAGCTGGAGTTAGTTTTAGAGTTTATGTGAGTAGGAGAGGTTATGAGCTGAGAAAAAGTAAATAGGTTAATGCTAAAGGTTGGAGAGATAGAGC
Organism: Protopterus annectens; assembly: GCF_019279795.1. Taxonomy (NCBI): domain Eukaryota; kingdom Metazoa; phylum Chordata; order Ceratodontiformes; family Protopteridae; genus Protopterus; species Protopterus annectens. Next base: position 723,147,746 of record NC_056730.1, on the reverse strand, counting down.
ACAGAGGTATTCCAGTCAATGTTAACATCTCCTAGAATGATGGCTTCATAGGAGATAGTTTGAGATATCCAAGCAAGGAATCATTCAAGGGTAGGAATATTGTCACCAGGAGGTATGTAAATGGAGGCAATAGCTATTTTCTTTTGTTTGTTTAGGTTGCAGATTAACAATGAGTATTTCAGCTGGGTGAAAACAAGGGGTGGTGAAGGGAAGTGGGCGAATGGACAGCTGTACAGAGTGTAGCAGAGTGACTCCTCCAGCTTTGGTCTTAGGTCTATCTTGGTGGAAAATATTGTAACCAGGGGGTAAGATTTCACTATTAGTAATGTGAGGTTATAGCCAAGTTTCAGAGATGGAGAGAATATCGGGGGTATAAAGTGATAGCCAGGAATGGAGTTCAGAGAATTAGTTTTGGATACTTCAGATATTGAGAGCCATAATTCTAAGAGTCTTAGCAGATTGGGCAGTGAGATGTTGAGGGCTAGTTTGTGGAGACAGAGAAATTGCTGTGGAGGAGAGATGAGTGAGGTGAGTGTCAGGGCCTGGGTTGGAATGAATATTACCTGAATATTTTGAACTTGTTCAGCATTGCCTAGACATTTTGAACTTGTTCAGCATTGCAAAGTTTCAGTATTCTGACATGTCTGGATTTTGCATTCAGTACTATCACTTTCACTATACCTGCTTTCAGTAAGTTGTTACTTAGCCATAATTTTCATATGAATAAAAATGAAATGTCCTTCATCTACTGAAAAACTCCATGCCTCCAAGATTTTCCATTTGTTGCAGTCAAGAATATTGCAAGGTGAGCTGCTGATAACCTTGTTGCTGTACTGTCTACTACATATAAAACTTTAAAGCTCAGTAAATGCCATCTATTTTGGTTAATATACGTGTACCCTTTTCCCTTTATATCCTGTTTTGCTGTGTGGGTGCATAATGGCAATAGTCACTTATTGGAAATGCAAAATCCTCTACAAAAGTTCCAGAGCTGCATGGTATTTGGCTGTTGTTTTTGGGAACTTTATATGGCACCAGCCTCATGACAAAGGAGAGCTAGGAATTTCTCATAGGTAAAGGAGGCTGTGGTTTGAGCATTGTTAAAGTGTCACCAAAATTTTGTTGGAATATCCCATGGTTGGAATTTTTAAGGTTTGTTTATTGAATTCCATTTTTATTCCATGAATGGAGTCTGGTTTGTTTAACATGTTGTGTGCTGCATTTGTTTTGACAAAGTCAGTGCATACTGTAGATCTGGCTACTCCTAATTTATTCACTGCAGTAGAATACTGACTTCTGATTTGAAAATTTGCAACAAGTCTAGCTATTTTGTTGTAATATTTTTAATATTTGTTTATGTGAGTTTACTGGACATTGATTAGTTTGGGGGAGCATAACGGTGCTGGGTATGAGAATGGATGGAAGCATAGCTAGCCAAGTATGAGCTGGGAGATACTGCTTTGCTTTGTCTAGTAATCCATGCTTTTTGAGTGTCTTAGAAATAGTGCAATTTGATGTGTTGATGAGATTTTAGGTTCCGGATAATGATAACCCCTTCTAGTTTACATTGAAGTCACCCATTCAATGGTTATGTTGTTATGTGAAATAATTTCTGATTGTTTTATCTTGCACTATGTAGAGGTAGGAGAAAAATATCAATTTAATTTTTAGCATTTAATAGTAACCATGACTGTAGGAGCCAATATTCAAGCTTGGAGAATTTTGTTCTATTTTATGGTTTAAAGATTACTGTTTGGAGGGTGCACAGCATAGTAATGTTGAATTATCAACATATTAGACAATGTTTCATTCATCCATGGAAGCATAGTTTTCATTTGTTCACATTTTAAAGAGTTATGGGCTCAGGTTAGATCATTGTTATACACCTGCTGTTATAGGGAGGACTCTTTACACTTAGAGAGGTATCTTTAGAACCATTTCACAGAGGAATCATTCAAATCAAAATTTTGTCTATTTAGAAGCAGTTGATGTGATATAGAACTAATGGCTCTAAGAAAAGAGATGCTATTAGCAGTCTTTGGCTTCTTTTCTGGTTTACTTATTGAGAACTGAGACTAATGTTTGGGTCTAAAAGACATGCTGCATTGGTGAGAGAAGATTTTGTTGCGTATGTATGTTAGACTTTGTGTATGCATCTTTCTAGCAAATTTAAAAGAGTTGATAGTTTTTGCTTGATAGTTAAACAATTTAATGAAAATACAACGTTAATGAAGTAGAACAATACAAGTTTGATTCCATTGTGTGGGAATATATGAGACTTTGATGGACAAATTTTACTATAATATCCCCAGGGTATGCAACTGAGTAAGTGGCAGTTTAAAAATATTCAGGAGGAAAATCATTTTGTGTGTGTGTGTGTGTGTGTGTGTGTGTGTGTGTGTGTGTGTGTGTGTGTGTGTGTGTGTGTGTGTGTGTGTGTGTGTGTGTGTGTGTGTGTGTGTGTGTGCGTGTGTGTGTGTGTGTGTGTGTGTGTGTGTGTGTGTGTGTGTGTAATGCCTCAATTAACCATAACTGGTGGCTACAGCAAGTAACTCAGGCTCAAACCCTCAATCTTGGGTGCAGGGAGCAAGAGCCTGAATCCCCTACCCACAACCACTTGTGAAAAGCATTCAGATTTTGCCTCATATTTTTGATCTGTTCCTCATATAATCTGTGGTTTTCTGGATTTTTAATTCCCTAAATAATGACACACATTTGAATTTCAGACTTCATATTCTTCAGAAAGTACATGGTAGCACAAAATATTTTATTCTGGCAATTTTCTAAGTTTATAAGATCAATATTTGAAATTTGTCCCTATTTTTGGGGTTGTATTCCCCTATTATTGGCTTTGACCAGGTGTTTTGTGCTAAGATGTTGAGAGCTATGGTGAGAACTGAATTCACTAAATGATAGCCATTTAAGTTTCACTTTCCTGTCTTTCAAACAAACAGCTGATTTGACATAGTGGTATGTTGCTCTGACTGTACTACACATGATCCTGGGCTCAAAACTTGGCAGTGAAATGCATGGTGGTAGCAAAGCATTTTATTCTAATAACTTTCCAAGGTTATACAAGCAATGTTTAAAATGTGTCCTTGGTTTTTGGGATTTTGTCCACCCCCCAATAAATGTTAGCTTTTTCCAGATTTCTTGTGCTCATGTGCTGCAAAGTTGAGAGATACAGTTGACTGTCAAGTGTATTTTACAAAGAGCTAAGAGCTTCAGGGGAAGAGGAGTTTAGTGCTGCTTATGCTGAGTCTGCTGCATTGTTAATAGTACAAATGCCCTCTTTGGCAGAGATGCCTAGTAACTATTAACCTATCAGTTTTCCATCCATTCCCTATTGCAATGTTACTAACTTATCATTTTTTAAATGTAACATGGGCAATTTATTCCTCAAGGTCAAATGGCACTTTATTTGTAGATGAAACAATGAAATATAAAGTTGTTTGATAGCAGCAACCTCTTCATTAGTTACAGATCTCTTTAATGTGGGATTATTTAGATGACGTTTACTTCTGCAGAGATTGTGCATATTTACTGATTCTGGTGGATTGTAGAAGTTTGAGTAGACTTTTATGGTGGAAATGCTCTGAATTGGGCAGTTTTGTCATTATTGGTGCATGCATTTTGCTTCATTGTTTACTGGAAAAATGTTCAAAATAATAAATTTAACAGGCCCTCTAACAACTGTACTGTACTATACAAAGAATATAATCTAATACAATCAGGAAGGTGTATCGAATAACACATGTATGTTTTGTGTGCAAGGGGCCTATGGTTTGAAAACAGCCCTAAGTTAATCTTTATCTGCCATTTGACAGATGTATTTTCTTTGAATGTGGATTTCAATGCTATTTCAATGAATGTGAGTTTCAAGGGCAGAGATGTTTTAATGCTAAGTTTATTTTCATTGTGAGACTGCATTGCCTTGTTTAGCAGATGTCTATTAGTGTTAGTGCTCTAAATGTAAAATAAAACTTTAAGTGAAATCCAAATCATCGTAGAAGTAAAGCAGTATGCACATTACAGTGTTTATGGTAAATGGGGTAAAACAGCCAAGTAATGGGGCATTGGAATGGCTGCAGGGGGGAGGCCCCATTTCACCATAATGTTGTGAGGGGGGAAGGGCAGCAAACTCAAAGACAGCCCCAGCTGAACTATACCTCTCAACTGTCCAGAATTAATACATTTTTGCTTCTTATTTTTGGTTTATTCCTCATAAAACTTGTGGTTTTCTGGCAAATCATTTAACAATTAAGTCACTAAATAAATAATGACAGACATTGAGTTTCAGACATCATACCCTTCTGAAAAATGCATGCTAAAGCAAGACCTGTTATTCTGTCAACTGTCTAAGTTTATACAACAGCAATTTTTAGTACTGTCTGTATGTTCCCCCAATATATTTGCCCTTGTCCAGATTCCCTGCATTAAGAAGTTGAGAGGTGCATGCAAATAAATTACTTTATAGAATCAGGTATATCCAAACCTCTCAACTGTCCCTGACTTTGGCTCAAAATGTTGTCCTCCCCCTAATAATCCCTCCGCAAAATGGCAATTTTGGAAGAAAATGTGGAGGGTTTACAATTAATAATTGTAATGATCAGAGTTATAGATTACTTTTATTTCATAAATGCATGCAGATTGTCTTATTTTGTTAGCTGCTCAACTTAACAGTACTAATATTAAAAAAGTGTCCCTTCTTTGACAAGTTCCCAGCTGTACTGTGCAGCTATTTTATATTTTTGCATCACATTTTTGGTCCATTTTTCATAAAATTGTAGTTTTCTGGCAAATTAGTGGCAAGTCATTAAACATTGAAGTAAGAAAATAATAAAAGACATTTGAGTTTCAGATTTCATTGCCTTTAGAAAATTCATACTAATGCATTTGTCCCACTTCTATTTATGGCTTTGTTGAGATTTCTTGCTCTGTGGTTGAGAGGTATGACAAATGTGTCAAGGCATCATTGTCAGCCAGAGACATTTCAAATTATGACATATTTGTTGGACTCCCCTATGTAGTGACTCTGGATGTGTCCAAGCAAGGCAAGGAGCAGTTATGCAGTGTAAGTGTGCAGAGGGTCTATATTATTTTGAGCAAAAGTTCAAAATATCGATAGCTGTAAACAGCGAAAATGTTGAACATTGATGTGTATTTTGTGAGATCATGGTACAGTGAAGATTGGGAAATTTGCCCTTTCCTCACTGTAGTGTGATCTCGGAGTTGGTATATATAATTAGCGGGGGGGGACACAGCCCCCCAAAATACATGATTTCATGTCCAGCATTTTCGCTGTTTATAGCGATCGATATTTTGAAGTTTTGTTCAAATAATATAGACCCGCTTGCAGAGTATCCCCCATCCAAGTCAGACACAAGTGCTACAGTGGCTTTTCATCTGTCCTTGATTTTGCAGAATGTTCTACTTTTCTGTCATATTTTTATACTGTTGATTTATGCTTCTTATTCAGAAAATGCATGTTGTTGCACTGTCTGTTGCTTTGTGTTTATGTAGCAATATTTTAATGACCATTAAGTAAGCTTGTCTCAGATTGTAAGATGCAAGTAAGCTTTAATAAGCATACTGTTAAAGAATTACCAACATTGAAAGCCTTTTTGTTGTTGCCATGCAGAGAATAGTTACATAACTAGATGCCTTAGGTATTGAAATGCATATGACAGTATTTGTAACAAAGGACAGGATTACAGTATTTTCAGAAGCTCACTACATTTGTTGGAAACTTGCAGTCATCTTTGCAGGCTTTACCAGTAAACTAAATAGAATTCCAATATATCACGTGTCTTTCATAACCTGTGCAGTAATCCTTTAAGCAATTTTTCTTGAGCTTGTTTTTTGTTTGCTGTTCATTTTTTTTTACTTTGATCATGTTTTCCCCATGAAACAAGTAGATAATTGTTGTCAGGCAGCAAGTATTTTTTGGATAACAAACATTTTTACAAGTGGGGGTATCACAGAGATTGCTACTTTCAGCATGTTTCTTGATACTTTTATAAAGCTAAATATAAATTATAATTAGAACTGCAGTGGAAGGAGAAGTGGTTTGAGTTGAGTGCTGCTTGTTTTTTTATACTTGATTTTGATTGGCATTCCAGTAATGTATTTAAAAAGTAATTTATTTTTTCATGCCTCACAACCTTTTTGTTTCCATCTTCTAGATATTAAGTAAGCTGCCATGTAGCCAATGCATTGGAATATTTTTTTCTTCTACACTTCATTTTGTCTTGATTGGACTCTCATAATGACGGTTTGGCACCCAGGGCAATCTATTTAATTAAAGTCCCAGTTTCTGTGGTTTTGAGCATAGCTCTGCCCCTTTCTAGCTGGTCACAGCCGTTCCCATTGGCTTCACCCATTCAACTGTCTACTACAGCCCTCCCTTTGATTTGAAGTCACCAGCCATCCACTGCACTTGGCCATTAGTTCTCAACTCTTGGAGCAAAAACTGCTCATGGAATGGCTGCCATACAGACTGATATGAGGGGTATTTCCATGTTCTGGCTTAAATCCTTCAAAAGAAGTTGGTGTGAAAGCAATCGATCTCAAGTCATCTGCATCATAATTTACTACTTTATCCATCTATGCCATGGAGCCAGGTCACAGTTAATAGTCCATCCTTTTATGCAATGTGCCAGGCTTTCTGTTTCATAATTTTGAAATAAAAGGTTGTTCAGTAAAGGCTGGTACATTATTAAGCATTATTTCTCAGACTACACAGATTTTTGCTGAACAACAGTGAATGAGTTATAGGTACTTAAAAGAACAGCATCATAAAGCCACTTCAGGCAACTATGCAATAGTACCTAAAAATTTTAGTTTATAAACCATATTTTGGTAGAGAAGCAGTGAGACAGAGACACGAAGATGCAGAAGCAGAGAGACAGTGTAAGAAGGAACGAAAGATATAAATTCAGGCAGGCAATTATGTTAACTTTCCTTGCTTACACACACACACACACACACACACACACACACACACACACACACACACACATGTACATGCACATAAACACACATATTTCTGCATGCACACACAGATACACATACAGATTTTTTTTTAGTTAGCATTCAGTACATGACCTCTGCCCAATTATTTCACCTTCCAGTGATGCATGTTAAGATATAATTTTAGCCTTACTATCTAATACAATGTTTGCCACCCAGAAGAATACTCAAATACTGCAGGAATCGTGTTACAGGAAGTTACCTTTGGAAACAAGAACTAGTTATACAACTTTCCAGCATGCGCTAATTATTTTTTAAAAGCCAATCTGCTGCTGGAAAAAAAAATGACTATGTTAAAAGCAGTATTTGAAGATGATCAACGTAAACACATTATGTAACCAGAGTCCTTAATATACATAGAATGATCAGTGACTCATTTTATTTTAACATTTTCTATTGCTTATGAGATGCATGGCCAATGTCATAAAACCTAATCTGATCTGCAAGCAACATTAATGACAACTCCATAATGGGCAATTTAAAAGCCATGATACTAAGCTATCTATAGTATAATTCTGTAAATGACTCAACCCCGTCTTCAAACAAACAGTTTTGTTCTGATTGCTGAACATTTCTTAAACAGGATAAATCAGTGACACCAGGAAATCAAATAGCATGATATTTTTGCAGATGGTCAGACCACTTACCCTTTCATCTCAGTCAAGCACATTAATCACGATGCAACACAGCATCATGTTTCCTTATTTATAAAATCGAAAGGCATCAGCTTCTGCAACAGGAAAAAAAGTTAATAGGCAAAACCTGACCCAACACAGGGAACTGCAATTTTAACAAAGCACAGTTTGTTTCCTGAATTGCAGAAGGTGACTAACAGCTGTTCAAATACAGAACTGTACAAAGCTCTTGGAGTTTGGTTGGACAAACATGCAAAAGCAGCAAATATGACACATGCAAGCACATTCACAGTCCTAAAATCAGGGGTCGAAATACTTAACAAATATATTTAGGTAAAGCGCAACTACACATTATGAAGTACAGATGTTCCATGGTCTTTTCTGTATATTACAGCATACAAAAACTAACATTTTATTTCTTGTTGGCACACTGGTGAGCAATAATAACTGGTCTAGACATCTGTGTGGCTGTAACACCTAATGGATAACAATAATACACAGTGAGTTTAAGCAAAGCAAAATCCTTATTGTAGATGTATACATCCACACACATGGATAGATAGATATAGATAGATAGACAGATGGCTAGACAGAGAGCTAGATACATTTTATAGATATATCACATACACAAGTAAACACACGTGCATGCACACACGTGTACTCACATGAATACACACACACACACACACACACACACACACACACACACACACACACACACACACACACACACACACACACACACACACACACACACACACACACACACACACACACACACACACACACACACACACACTATTCTTATTCTCCCTCCAAAGAGATTTCTGTCAGTGCCATTTCTGAAATAATAATCCACATTCCTTCCTCCTTCCCAGTAAACCATGATACATTCTTATTTCCCCTCTAATGCATCAAACAACAAAACCCTAAGGATGAGAACACAAAAACTAATGCTTTAAAATACAGAAGGCTAGAAAAGATTACTTCAAGTGTATAAGTAGGTCTCCCACCCACCTCTAAACTTATACATACCAACTCCATTGTCACACTAACTCAAAGAATGGAAAAATCCACCCCCTCCAAAAATAAGATTCACTTTTTTTCCCAATATATTTTATTAAGGATAAAATAAGAGCACAAACACAGTCTAATACATTGATTATATTGAGCAGACAACTAACAACAATGAAACTAAATCAACTATTTACATTATTTACAGAGGCCTGAAAAAATGTTTGAATAGTACAAATATTTTAAGAAAAAAACTATCAGTGAAGCAAACAAATTATGATTAAACAGGGTTAAAAATCAGTTCGGAAAGCCTCAATTAAGTTTGAAACCTTTGTCCAGGGAAAGATTCACTTCTTTTGAAAACTTAAATCACACCAGCACTGATTTCAAATTCAAAACAGTGATCAGCATTATGTTCCCCTGTTGTCTTATGTCTCAGATGACTGAAGCATAGAGAATTTCATCTCAGCCACCTGTACAGATACCTCCATTTCCTGCAGTGCCATTTCTTGAATATGCAGTGGATATAAAAAGTTTACACACCCCTGTTAAAATGCAAGTTTTTTTTTTAATATAAAAAAATGAGACCACAATAAATCATTTCAAAACTTTTGCCACCTTTAATGTGACCTATAACCTGTACAATTCAATTGATAAACAAACAAATCTGTGAAAAGAAAAAAATATAAAAAATAAAAAACATACAATATGCTGGTTGCATAAGTGCACACACCCTTAAACTAATACTTTGTTGAAGCACCTTTTGATTTGATTACAGCATTCAGTCTTCTTGGATAGGCATCTATCAGCATGGCACATCTTGACTTGGCAATATTTGCTCACTCTTCCTTGCAAAAGTTCTCCAAGTCTGTCAGATTGCAAGGGCACCTCTTGTGCACAGCCCTCTTCAGGTCACCCCACAGATTTTCTATTGGATTTAGGTCTGGGCTCTAGCTGGCCCATTCCAAAACTTTAATTTTTTTCTGGTGAAGCCATTCTTTTCTTGATTTGGATGTATGCTTGGGGTCATTGTCATCTTGAAAGGTGAAATTCCTCTTCATCTTCAGCTTTCTAGCAGATGCCTGAAGGTTTTGGGCCAAAAGCGACTGGCATTTGGAACTGTTCATAATTCTCTCCACTTTGACTAAAGCCTCATTTCCAGCTGAAGAAAAGCAACCCCAAAGCATGATACTGCCACCACCATGTTTCACAGTGGGAGTGGTGTTCTTTTGGTGATGCGAAGTGTTGTTTTTGTGCCAAACATACCTTTTGGAATTGGCCAAAAAGTTCAACCATGGTCTCATTACACCATAACACATTTTCTCACATGCTTTTGGGAGATTTGATGTACTGTTTTGCAAATTTTAGCCTGGGCTGGATGTTTTTCTGTGTAAGAGAAGGTTTCCGTCTTGCAACCCTACCCCATAGCCCAGACATATGGAGAATATGGGAGATTGTTGTCACATGTAGTACACAACCAGTACTTGCCAGAAATTCTTGCAGCTCCTTCAGTGTTGCTTTAGGTCTCTTGGCAGCCTCCCTGACCAGTTTTCGTCTTTTCATCAGTTTTGGAGGGACATCCAGTTCTTTGCAACGTCACTGTTGTCCCATATTTTCTCCACTTTTTGATGACTGTCTTCGCTGTGTTCCATGGTATTTATTTATTTATTTGTTTTTATTTATTACATTTGTTTACCAGGTAGTGTCCAACTTGACTGGAGGGCCCATTTTCAGTGGAGACCCGGGGAGAAAAGCTCCACATAAACAATAATGATACAGTACAGTTAAAAAGAATATACACTACTACATTACTATGAAAAAAAATATTTACCATGATTACCAAATATTTTGCAATCAAAAGTTTCAACAAAAATGATTTTTTTTGTCATAACAACATTATGAATGTAAATGCAGGGATCTGGATAACTAGTTAAAAGCTGATAACAAGCAGTGAACAAACCTAGAGTGAGTAAGCTATGCATCAGTATTATAGAAAGTAAACATTTTGGTTTTGAATTTTAGAAAAATGTATAAACCAAAAAGACTGTGTGGAAGCAAATTGAGGGAAATACTGGGGGATATGAGCTGTGATACAGATAAAACAGTATAGTAGATATAAAATGAGCATAGGAGAGAGAAGTTATCCAGGTGGAGAACAAGGGCAAAGCCAGTTGCTTTTTAGAAGTTCTTTTCAATTTGTTTTAAATGAAGAGAATGTATATCCAGTACTGTGGAATTTTTTTGTACCCTTCTCCTGACTGATACCTTTCTACAATGAGATCCCTTTGATGCTTTGTAAGCTCTCTGCGAACCATGGCTTTTGCTGTAGCAGGCAACTGAGTAAATGCCAGTAAATCCTACTAGGACAATTGAACTTGGAGTTCACTGGCCCTGGTTTTCAATTATTAAGGAATTCCCAATATTATTCTAGCATGTCCAAAGGTCAGTTGTCAATCTCCTCTCCGGTCCAGCTGGTGAATCTGGGAATCTTGAGGCAATGTTACAACTGTCTCATGTACACAGACAATCCTCTCCTCCTCCCAACAAATTCCAACACATGTGAGAGATGCAACCATATAGCCAAACTGGAGGCTAAGCTCTCTCAACTCAGTACTGGCATAACCAGTCAGGAGGAGAAGGAAACCACACTCACTACAATTCCAGTCTCACATAGACCTACCACAACAGCAAACCAAACACATAATCACACAAAAACATACTCAGAGGCTCTAAATAAAGATCTGCCGAAGCAGCAGAGACCTCCAAAGCAGACACCCAAGCAGCCGCTACCCCAAAACAAAACACGTGCAACACATATCTCACAAAGCCAGTGTGCCAAACAGTCACAGCCCTTAAGACTAAACAACACACCTGATACACTTGTAATAGGTGACTCTATCGTCAGGCACACTGACGTCCCGCTCACCAGGCTGAACAAGGAGAGGGTCACGGTGAGCAGCCTGTCGGGCGCTTGGATCCGCCACATAACACAAGCGCTCAGGTCACTCCAAGGCAAGTACAAATATGACTCAGTCATTGTCCATGCTGGTGTGAATGACCTGAGACGTACCTCCTTGGACTACATGAAAAGAGACATAAAGGAGCTCTCTGAGCATGTAGCCCAGGCCGGTATGACCCTGACCTTGAGTAGCATTTTACCCTCACCAAGAATGATGCCACAATAGGAAGACAAGATGATCAATTTCAACAATTGGCTTAAGTACTGGTGTCATTCAAAGGGGATCCAATGCCTGTCAGCTTGGGATGATATGCTCGACAAGCCACGATGCTTCGCTAGGGACGGCTTGCACCTGTCACCCCTAGGCTTTCGGATATTGGCAAAGGCTCTTGCTACCCCCATAGTGCCTTTTTTAGGCAGGGCTCAAAAGACAAACCCACCTCCATAGGTATCACAAGGGATAAGAAACTAAGAGTAATGCTACTCAACGCCAGAAATCTAAACCTCAAGATGCACGCACTCGAAACTCTCCTTAGCATGGAGAACATCGATATCTGTGCAGTAAAAGAAACCTGGTTCAGGGCTCCTGAGAGCACCCCAGCACTACCAGGTTATACCTCATACCATGCTTTTCGGCCCCAAAACTTGGACCGAACCACAAAAGGAGGGAGAGTATCGATATTCATCAAAGATACCCACACCTCCAGGTTGATGGCAAAGCACGAAGCATCAGAGACTATCCATGTGCAACTAACAGTGGGAAAAACTGCCTTACAGTTTATAGCCTGCTACAGACCACCCTCCCAAACCCAGGAACCCCACTCGGCCTTCCTGAGAACACTGGAAAATATGAAGGTCTCTCCAAACACCATTATATTGGGCGACTTCAACTACCCAAACATAGACTGGGAGCATTACTCTAGCTCCAACACCCTAGCCCAAAGGTTCCTAGAATTTATAAACTCAAATGCTATGGAACAATTTGTTACCACTCCCACAAGAGGGGAAAACATACTGGACCTGATCATCACCAACATGGGGACTCTATGCTCCAGACCAGAAGTGTATCCCTCACTGGTAAGATCAGACCATAAACTAATCTCACTGGATATTCACATCCCGACCCCACCCCTGCCCAGAAAACCATAGTGAAAACTTCTCTAAAGCAAATTTCACACTGCTCAAATCTGAGGTGGAATCCTGCAAAGCCCCCGAGCCTGTGGAAAATACGCCCAGACCAAGAGAATCCTTTATAAATGCATTCTATGAACACCTTCAGGAATGCATGGATCATGATCCCAAATAAAACCAAGACCCAATCCTCCAAAGGCAGACGTCCTGTCTAGTGGACCCCAGCCATAAACAAACTATACAATAGAAGGAGGAAGCTACTAAATGATAGAGAAAAATCCCAAAAAGGGAAGGCATCACTGATCAGTATTAGCAAAAAACTACGGGCACACATAAAATTGTCTAAGGCCAGCTTCAAGAGAAAAATTGCACAGGACACTAAGGATAATCACAAGGCTTTCTTTAGTTATGTTAGGAACCTGGGTGGTAAGTCCCAGATATGCTCAGAATTAGTCCAAAATGACAAAAAATACACCGAACCCACAGACATTGCCAACATCCTAGCTGACAGGTTCAGCAAACCCCCTCCCCACCAAAAGGGCAAATATCTATCCCAGCAGAGTGCTGCCCCCCTGACATCTCAGATGCTCAGGTAAGAGCCGCCCTCTCCAAAGCAAAAAACACAGCATCAATGGGACCAGATGGTGTCCCGGGCTGCATCCTACATGAACTCCAAGAAGAGCTAAACCCAAACATAAAACTACTGTTCAATCTCAGCCTTACTACAGGATATGTGCTCAAAAAGTGGCGTACAGCAACAGTGGTCCCTCTCCATAAAGGTGGTGCCTCAACGGATCCTGGAAACTATCACCCCATAAACCTGACTAGCTTGGTCTGCAAAGCTATGGAAAGGATCATCATGGACCTCATAAATAAAGATATTGGGGACCTACAAACACTGGATCCTACCCAGTTCGGCTTTGTTAAGGGCTGATCCTGCCTCTTAAACCTGGTTGATTTCTTTGAAACAGTCACCAAGGCCATTGACGAGGGGAAGGTGGTCCACACAGCCTACCTGGACCTTGCAAAAGCCTTTGATACAATACCCCACTCCGGCATTATAGATAAGCTCACCAGCTTAAATATAAACCCCTATGTCACTAGATGGCTTGCAAATTGGCTCAAGGACAGAACCCACATGGTTAGAATTGCTGGAGCCATGTCAGACTCCAAACCAGTTACAAGTGGTGTCCCACAAGGCTCAGTCCTGGGACCTCTCTTGTTCGGTATATATTTCTCGGAGGTACAGGCCAACACGGAAGGACTGTGGCTGACCAAATTCGCAGATGACTGCAAACTGGGCGCCATAATCGACTCTCCAGCTGACACAAGCATCCTCCAAAAGGGCCTCATAGAAACAGACAACTGGTGCCAGAGCCATGGCCTCAAGCTAAATGCCAAAAAGTGTATAGTCATCCCCTTTGCAAAAACAAAGTGCCCACAAATTACCACATAGGTGGTAATCCATTAAGTACAGAAGAAGTAATTATTGACCCGAGGACCCAAGTTGATAGCAATCTCTCATTTGACAACCACGTGGCCAAAGTGGTTAGAAAAACATTTTATATAGCCCACCTAATCATGAAGGGTTTCACATCTAGATTAGGGGAGGTCATCGTGACTCTTTACTCATCCCTCATCAGGCCCATAATTGAGTACAACTCAATGCCCCTTTTGGGATGTACCTTACCAGACACCTGCAGCAACTGGAAAGACCCCAAAAGTACCTCACCAAGAGGATCAAAGGGCTCAAACAGATGCCATATGCTGCCCAGTTAAAGAAACTCCAGCTCTACTCAGTGGCATACCGCCTGTTCAGAGGGGAGCTGTGCCTGACGTATAAAGCCATGTCCAACCCGGAATGAATGGACATGCTGCACCTCAGAAAATCCAAATCCCATCGAGCTCTGGCAGAGACTTGAACCTCAGCACTGAAATAAATAGGACATGCTGGAGGGACAGATTCATAACCCAGAGGCTCCCTTCACTCTGGAATAAAATCCCATTCCAGGTTAGGCAGAGTCCCTCATTGACTCTCTTCAAGAGGAATCTTGATGAGTGGATGGGAGATCGTAGGTTTACCCCGGGTATCACTTCTGTGTCACTGTTAGACAGAGGCACAGTATACTAACCTCGGAAAAGGGCATAGCAAAATAAATTTAAAATGGGTGGCGAAAGCCAAACACATTCTGGCTAGGCTTATAAATGCCCTAGGGCAGATAGCCTAGTATGAACCTATGAACCTATGAACCTATCAGAGTCTGTCTAATTGACAGCAGGCGTGTACCCAAGAAGACTGAATGATTTAATGATCAAAAGGTGCTTCAACAAAGTATTTGTCCCTTATTTTGCACTCTTGTCCCTCCATTATGTTTGGTGTTGTTCAGAATTTTTGAGCAATGTAGTTGAGAGTTATACCCTTCACTCAATTACATATTTGTTTTCATCCATATGCATTACTCAGTAATAATACCCACTTTCCACACTAAATTCCTATTTTACTTTGATCATGTTTTCCCCATGAAACAAGTAGATAATTGTTGTCAGGCAGCAAGTATTTTTTGGATAACAAACATTTTTACAAGTGGGGGTATCACAGAGATTGCTACTTTCAGTATGTTTCTTGATACTTTTATAAAGCTAAATATAAATTATAATTAGAACTGCAGTGGAAGGAGAAGTGGTTTGAGTTGAGTGCTGCTTGTTTCTTTATACTTGATTTTGATTGGCATTCCAGTAATGTATTTAAAAAGTAATTTATTTTTTCATGCCTCACAACCTTTTTGTTTCCATCTTCTAGATATTAAGTAAGCTGCCATGTAGCCAATGCATTGGAATATTTTTTTCTTCTACACTTCATTTTGTCTTGATTGTACTCTCATAATGACGGTTTGGCACCCAGGGCAGTCTATTTAATTAAAGTCCCAGTTTCTGTGGTTTTGAGCATAGCTCTGCCCCTTTCTAGCTGGTCACAGCCCTTCCCATTGGCTTCACTCATTCAACTGTCTACTGCAGCCCTCCCTTTGATTTGAAGTCACCAGCCATCCACTGCACTTGGCCATTAGTTCTCAACTCTTGGAGCAAAAACTGCTCATGGAATGGCTGCCATACAGACTGATATGAGGGATATTTCCATGTTCTGGCTTAAATCCTTCAAAAGAAGTTGGTGTGAAAGCAATCGATCTCAAGTCATCTGCATCATAATTTACTACTTTATCCATCTATGCCATGGAGCCAGGTCACAGTTAATAGTCCATCCTTTTATGCAATGTGCCAAGCTTTCTGTTTCATAATTTTAAAATAAAAGGTTGTTCAGTAAAGGCTGGTATATTATTAAGCATTATTTCTCAGACTACACAGATTTTTGCTGAACAACAGTGAATGAGTTATAGGTACTTAAAAGAACAGCATCATAAAGCCACTTCAGGCAACTATGCAATAGTACCTAAAAATTTTAGTTTATAAACCATATTTTGGTAGAGAAGCAGTGAGACAGAGACACGAAGATGCAGAAGCAGAGAGACAGTGTAAGAAGGAACGAAAGATATAAATTCAGGCAGGCAATTATGTTAACTTTCCTTGCTTACACACACACACACACACACACACACACACACACACACACACACACACACACATGTACATGCACATAAACACATATTTCTGCATGCACACACAGATACACATACGGATTTTTTTTTAGTTAGCATTCAGTACATGACCTCTGCCCAATTATTTCACCTTCCAGTGATGCATGTTAAGATATAATTTTAGCCTAACTATCTAACACAATGTTTGCCACCCAGACGAATACTCAAATACTGCAGGAATCGTGTTACAGGAAGTTACCTTTGGAAACAAGAACTAGTTATACAACTTTCCAGCATGCGCTAATTATTTTTTAAAAGCCAATCTGCTGCTGGAAAAAAAAATGACTATGTTAAAAGCAGTATTTGAAGATGATCAACGTAAACACATTATGTAACCAGAGTCCTTAATATACATAGAATGATCAGTGACTCATTTTATTTTAACATTTTCTATTGCTTATGAGAAGCATGGCCAATGTCATAAAACCTAATCTGATCTGCAAGCAACATTAATGACAACTCCATAATGGGCAATTTAAAAGCCATGATACTAAGCTATCTATAGTATAATTCTGTAAATGACTCAACCCCGTCTTCAAACAAACAGTTTTGTTCTGATTGCTGAACATTTCTTAAACAGGATAAATCAGTGACACCAGGAAATCAAATAGCATGATATTTTTGCAGATGGTCAGACCCTTTCATCTCAATCAAGCACATTAATCACGATGCAACACGGCATCATGTTTCCTTATTTATAAAATCGAAAGGCATCAGCTTCTGCAACAGGAAAAAAAGTTAATAGGCAAAACCTGACCCAACACAGGGAACTGCAATTTTAACAAAGCACAGTTTGTTTCCTGAATTGCAGAAGGTGACTAACAGCTGTTCAAATACAGAACTGTACAAAGCTCTTGGAGTTTGGTTGGACAAACATGCAAAAGCAGCAAATATGACACACGCAAGCACATTCACAGTCCTAAAATCAGGGGGTCGAAATACTTAACAAATATATTTAGGTAAAGCGCAACTACACATTATGAAGTACAGATGTTCCATGGTCTTTTTTGTATATTACAGCATACAAAAACTAACATTTTATTTCTTGTTGGCACACTGGTGAGCAATAATAACTGGTCTAGACATCTGTGTGGCTGTAACACCTAATGGATAACAATAATACACAGTGAGTTTAAGCAAAGCAAAATCCTTATTGTAGATGTATACATCCACACACATGGATAGATAGATATAGATAAATAGACAGATGGCTAGACAGAGAGCTAGATAAATTTTATAGATATATCACATACACAAGTAAACACACGTGCATGCACACACGTGTACTCACATGAATACACACACACACACACACACACACACACACACACACACACACACACACACACACACACACACACACACACACACACACTATTCTTATTCTCCCTCCAAAGAGATTTCTGTCAGTGCCATTTCTGAAATAATAATCCACATTCCTTCCTCCTTCCCAGTAAACCATGATACATTCTTATTTCCCCTCTAATGCATCAAACAACAAAACCCTAAGGATGAGAACACCAAAACTAATGCTTTAAAATACAGAAGGCTAAAAAAGATTACTTCAAGTGTATAAGTAGGTCTCCCATCCACCTCTAAACTTATACATACCAACTCCATTGTCACACTAACTCAAAGAATGGAAAAATCCACCCGCTCCAAAAATAAGATTCACTTTTTTTCCCAATATATTTTATTAAGGATAAAATAAGAGCACAAACACTGTCTAATACATTGATTATATTGAGCAGACAACTGTTAACAACAATGAAACTAAATCAACTATTTACATTATTTACAGAGGCCTGAAAAATGTTTGAATAGTACAAATATTTTAAGAAAAAAACTATCAGTGAAGCAAACAAATAATGATTAAACAGGGTTAAAAATCAGTTCGGAAAGCCTCAATTAAGTTTGAAACATTTGTCCAGGGAAAGATTCACTTCTTTTGAAAACTTAAATCACACCAGCACTGATTTCAAATTCAAAACAGTGATCAGCATTATGTTCCCCTGTTGTCTTATGTCTCAGATGACTGAAGCATAGAGAATTTCATCTCAGCCACCTGTACAGATACCTCCATTTCCAGCAGTGCCATTTCTTGAATATGCAGTGGATATAAAAAGTTTACACACCCCTGTTAAAATGCAAGTTTTTTTTTAATATAAAAAATGAGACCACAATAAATCATTTCAAAACTTTTGCCACCTTTAATATGACCTACAACCTGTACAATTCAATTGATAAACAAACAAATCTGTGAAAAGAAAAAATATAAAAAATAAAAAACATACAATATGCTGGTTGCATAAGTGCACACACCCTTAAACTAATACTTTGTTGAAGCACCTTTTGATTTAATTACAGCATTCAGTCTTCTTGGATACGCATCTATCAGCATGGCACATCTTGACTTGGCAATATTTGCCCACTCTTCCTTGCAAAAGTTCTCCAAGTCTGTCAGATTGCAAGGGCACCTCTTGTGCACAGCCCTCTTCAGGTCACCCCACAGATTTTCTATTGGATTTAGGTCTGGGCTCTAGCTGGCCCATTCCAAAACTTTAATTTTTTTCTGGTGAAGCCATTCTTTTCTTGATTTGGATGTATGCTTGGGGTCATTATCATCTTGAAAGGTGAAATTTCTCTTCATCTTCAGCTTTCTAGCAGACGCCTGAAGGTTTTGGGCCAAAAGCGACTGGCATTTGGAACTGTTCATAATTCTCTCCACTTTGACTAAAGCCTCATTTCCAGCTGAAGAAAAGCAACCCCAAAGCATGATACTGCCACCACCATGTTTCACAGTGGGAGTGGTGTTCTTTTGGTGATGCGAAGTGTTGTTTTTGTGCCAAACATACCTTTTGGAATTGGCCAAAAAGTTTAACCATGGTCTCATTACATCATAACACATTTTCTCACATGCTTTTGGGAGATTTGATGTACTGTTTTGCAAATTTTAGCCTGGGCTGGATGTTTTTCTGTGTAAGAGAAGGTTTCTGTCTTGCAACCCTACCCCATAGCTCAGACATATGGAGAATATGGGAGATTGTTGTCACATGTAGTACACAACCAGTAATTCTTGCAGCTCCTTCAGTGTTGCTTTAGGTCTCTTGGCAGTCTCCCTGACCAGTTTTCGTCTTTTCATCAGTTTTGGAGGGACATCCACTTCTTTGCAACGTCACTGTTGTCCCATATTTTCTCCACTTTTTGATGACTGTCTTCACTGTGTTCCATGGTATTTATTTATTTATTTATTTATTTTTATTTATTACATTTGTTTACCAGGTAGTGTCCAACTTGACTGGAGGGCCCATTTTCAGTGGAGACCCGGGGAGAAAAGCTCCACATAAACAATAATGATACAGTACAGTTAAAAAGAATATACACTACTACATTACTATGAAAAAAAATATTTACCATGATTACCAAATATTTTGCAATCAAAAGTTTCAACAAAAATGATTTTTTTGTCATAACAACATTATGAATGTAAATGCAGGGATCTGGATAACTAGTTAAAAGCTGATGACAAGCAGTGAGCAAACCTAGAGTGAGTAAGCTATGCATCAGTGTTATAGAAAGTAAACATTTTGGTTTTGAATTTTAGAAAAATGTATAAACCAAAAAGACTGTGTGGAAGCAAATTGAGGGAAATACTGGGGGATATGAGCTGTGATACAGATAAAACAGTATAGTAGATATAAAATGAGCATAGGAGAGAGGAGTTATCCAGGTGGAGAACAAGGGCAAAGCCAGTTGCTTTTTAGAAGTTCTTTTCAATTTGTTTTAAATGAAGAGAATGTATATCCAGTACTGAGGATTTTTTTTGTACCCTTCTACTGACTGATACCTTTCTACAATGAGATCCCTTTGATGCTTTGTAAGCTCTCTGCGAACCATGGCTTTTGCTGTAGCAGGCAACTGAGTAAATGCCAGTAAATCCTACTAGGACAATTGAACTTGGAGTTAATCAGAGTCTGTTTAATTGACAGCAGGCATGTACCCAAGAAGACTGAATGCTTTAATTAAATCAAAAGGTGCTTCAACAAAGTATTTGTCCCTTATTTTGCACTCTTGTCCCTCCATTATTTTTGGTGTTGTTCAGAATTTTTGAGCAATGTAGTTGAGAGTTATACCCTTCACTCAATTACATATTTGTTTTCATCCATACGCATTACTCAGTAATAATACCCACTTTCCACACTAAATTCCTATTTTCAACTTCATGTATTAAGAATGATAGCTACCACCGACACCAGACAGCTAATTATTTTTATGTATATCATTTAATAGTGCTAACCCAGGTACCCACTGAGTATCTACATATCTAACTCTGTCAGGCGCAGCACAGAAATATCTATAAACTAACTCTACCCAGCAGCAGACAAAGATTCTTGTCCATCAATATTTCACTAAAGAAACCTAGTTTCCTACATATTAACATGCATTCCATTTCCAACTGGTAGCAGGAAAGAAATGTGTATAAATGTACCCATTCCCACAACACATTGCACCCTCTTCTCCCTCTATGTCTCTTGTTTATAATGACTTTGATTATCCACTTGATAGTGGACCTTTAGTTCAGTATGCATGTCAGTCCTGCAGCACCATTAATGTACATTTATCATGTAATGTTTTTCTCTGAAAACTTACCTTTTACACAGCTGTTGCTACCATTAATGAATCATATCAGAGACGATCTCATGGCTTATTATGTTATAATGTTACGAGTTATGATCTCATAGCTTATTATGTTACAATGTTATGAGTTATGATCTCATAGCTTATTATGTTACAATGTTATGAGTTACACCTCATCCAGCTGTTTTGTTTATAGACGTCACCATAATTTAAATTAAGTTTTTTTCTTATGATGTGATGCATTTTCTCTGCTATGCTTGTTATTTATCTTTGTAATGCTATAAACCTCAAGACATTTCTCAAAAAATGTGTTTTGTTGTGTGATTTATATGCAATTTTGCAAGTGTTTTGTTTCTTTTACCTGATACACTGAAGGCAAATACCTGTATGTACTGAATGGAAAAAAAAAACTGTTAACTTCCTTCCACATTGTATGCCTGGCTCCAGCACTGGAAGCAAACAAATATTCTTAAGAATTGTAAACTCTCCTACCACCCACTCATTTCTATTA
Organism: Protopterus annectens; assembly: GCF_019279795.1. Classification (NCBI taxonomy): domain Eukaryota; kingdom Metazoa; phylum Chordata; order Ceratodontiformes; family Protopteridae; genus Protopterus; species Protopterus annectens. Next base: position 723,126,176 of record NC_056730.1, on the reverse strand, counting down.
ATACCTGTGCTGCATTCCTCACCACAAAGCCATCATGGCAGTGCATATTTCAAATTAACCACAGTTCATTCACCTCATCACACACACAAACAGTAGCTGCACAGGATTATATATAACTTAGTATCAGCTTCTTCTCACCTACCAATATATCTGTTTGTGTCTCTTTAATAAATAAATTGCCCCAGCCTACTACATTCTTTGAGCTTCAATGGTGGTACAAAGATGTTTATGAATAGTAGTCATCCCTTCTCAGCACACACCGTCAATGTATGAATGTTATTAAACACATTTTCTCCTCTGTAACAGGAATGGGAATATCTATTACCATAATGCCATATTAGTTAAAATGTATCTATCCCTATCAATATGCATTCGATGTCAATAATATTCCTCATCTGCTGCATACTTACATATGAATCAAACATCTTAAATGTTTTAACAACTTTCAGTTAGAAATTTAAGCATCACTAAAAACATCAACAGTAGTGACAACTACTGCATGTGGATCATAGTTGAGAAACCTCTGACTAGATCCAACCAGCAGAGCAACCAAGGTGATTTGAGATGATCAAGACTCAGAGAACAAATGAACTTCGGAAAATAATGTCTGTCTGCACAATGTGTACTAACTAGATTCTGGACAATAGGCAGTGTACCATATCTACCCCAGCACACACATGGATCCACGAAAGCATAAACACACAGTCTACACTTCTGATCACGTACAGCCATCCCTGAAAATATATAATTCCCATTTAATGTACTCCCTCATTATAAACACATACCCAGTCAGTGCATAATTCAGACAGTCATCCTTCCCTGCTTACAGCTCTCCTCCTTTTATCGCTGCTTCTGGTTCTTTCTCTATGTCCCTAAGGTTCATCTCACTTTTGAAATGTCAGCACATCAAATTCTGAGTACTAACAGTTCGAAAAAGACTCCAAACTGCCGGAGAAGGCCAAATGTTGAACACTGCTTTTCTCCTTAAAACTTATTTTTTGAAGGAGGCCAAGCCCTCCCTACTGTGATGTAGGGGCAAGCCTCTCCACACCCACTGAACTTACCTATATTAATTCTAAAATTTCCATACTTCAGAGAAAATGGAATATTCTGCAGAATGGTCATCTTGGACTTAGTATATGAAAGTCTGTTTCTTTCATCAATTCAAGTCTTCATGTTTCAGGACTCGGTCTAGTGGGTGCTGACATTTCAAATGTTTACACTAAATTTCTCTTGGGAGAAGCTTCTTGTTCTTTTCTATCTTTATCTCTTTCACTTCTCATCTCCTTGTTATTGCCTTTATGATTTGTTTATTTCCTGGTCATCTCTTTTTGTGGCATGCAGTGTACTTCCTTGTCTTGTCTTCTTACTTGTGGAGGTTTCAGCATCTGACATTACCCATCTTCCCGGTATCTCTGTATCACTTCTCCTATGTCTAACATTGCTCTCCCAGTCCATGTCTGGCAGATGATTCTGATTCTTACTGCCTGGGCTGTTTAACTGTCTGGGAAACCTTTGTTTAAACTTTAGAACGTCCTACACATTGTGTATACCACACTATTCCTCTTCCTGCTGTCCTGACAGAATTGCAGGATATTTTAGCAATGCAGCCCTATCCCTCATTCTTAGTTTATTCAATAACTCCAGCATAGCTTTCTTTCTCTTATTGACTGCTTTTGAGTAATCCTCAACTAGATTTATGAACATTTCTGTAAATGGGGTGACTTTAAGTCTTTTTGCTTGTCTTAGTATTTCAATTTTCACAGCAAAGGAATGGAAACATGCCAAAGTATGCCTGGGCCTGCTTTTTGCTTCTACTTGCTGCTGCCCTAGTCTGTGTATCCTTTCTATTAGTGCATTTTGAGTTCCTAGCATCATAAATGTTGCATATAACAGCCATACTACAAATGGCTTAATTTCACTGTTGTTCATCCTCTCTCTAGTATTCCAGTTATTCCTTTTATTATTCCTTCTTGAGGTATTTTCAATATCATCCATCTTTTCATCCTTTTTATTATGTCTTTTGATTCATGTAGTCTATGAACCTACTATTGCAATTCAGTTTTAATTGTTGCTTTATCTTCCTCCGTTTCTTGCAACTTCTCTTGCAGCTTTTCCACTTCTGTTTGTTGCTTTTTTAATTGCTATGACTATGTTTTCAAACAGAAATGCACAGTTACTCCTCCTTATTTGCTGCTCTAAAGACAGTCATATGTTCCTTTGTTGTTCCTTCTCATGCACAATTCCTATTGTTTTGTTTTTTTCCTGGGAACATAATTTTTATCCAGATTTTTCCAGCACCTGTCAAGAGCTTTGGGCTTAGGCAGCCATACTGACTGGGTTCTCCATCATCCTCTCACACATGACATTTCTTGACATGCTCAAGGCCTTCAACATTATTACCAATTCTGGCATCAGGCAGAAACTAAATATTTTAAAAATAAATACATATGTGGTAAAAAGGATAGCAAACTGTCAGAAAGCCAAAACCCACACAGCGCAAGTTGCAGGTGCCTCATCAGAAAATATAAAAGTGACCAGTGGTGTCCTTCAGGGGATCTCTTCTTTTCAGCATTTCCTTCTCTTGTTATTGCAGAATGGAACAAACATAACATTTGGTAGAACATATAACAATTGATTAAATGAACTATATACAAACATAACAATAAGAATAAATTATAACGTGCAAATAAAACACACATTTATGTTTGATAAATTATACTGCATAAAGTAAAGGATTATGATTATTAACAGTTCAATATAGTTCCAAACCTACTTCTTATGTTTTCTTGGACTTCCAAGCAGATAGATAAGATTTCTGCCGAACAAAGATTGAAGATGACTGCAAAATGGAGACCGTTGTTAAGTCACACATTGTCTCTCTCAAGAATGAATCTCCCTAGTAAACTCTTAGTGAACTAAAAATGGGCTCAGACGAAATGCTAAAAGGTCTAGCATCATCACTTTGGGTAGGCAACACAGCACTGCATACCTAAAATGTATTAAGAGACATAGGAACGGTGGTACATAATCCCCTCTGCTATAATTGTCATGTGACAACATTTGTCAGGAAATCCCTTCACTTGTAGCTTACTGCCAAAGGAACATCATCAAGAGATAAAGATAATAATCATTTTCATATATTCAACACAGATCATGCCAGTTATTAAGTATAGTGGCCCCTTTGGGATTTGTATCACTAAATATAAATAATTAGACAGACCCCAGTGATTCCTAATCAAATAAGATCCCCAGTGATCAGGAGAGACTGGAAGCTTTAACCCCTTAATCAGTGTTTTACAGACTTTTTGGGGAGATCTCTGCCTTGCTTATCATGCCACTAGAGATCTGGCTGTTCTGGACCTCCTATATTTCCTCATAGCCAGTGGCTCCCCAATACTAGAAACAGAAATCTAAATCATTACCAACAGATAAATAAAACATGGTAGAGGAACAGTTTTTAACCCAACACCTCCCAAACCACTAAAATTAACTTCCCCTTCATGTTAAGTAGAGCAACTCAGTATCTTCCTTATATATAAACTGAATAACTGGATCCGTTTCCACAAATTTACTATGAGCTTGATTAGTATGGCCCTCCTGTTAAAAGGGGTTGTGGCCTGAGGGGGAGGATACTAGGAAGGTGTAATTGGTTTTAAGACTCAATAGCTTTGGACTATCTATGAATCTGTGAATCTATGAATCTATGAACAATGCAAAGGAAAAAATTAATGGCTAATAAGGCACTTCTGCATTGAAACATAGAGTTGTCTCTTATATCAAAAGTAACTGTTGTAGTAGGGAAAGGCATAGTTCTTGAACTGTTTGTCTACCTTTTGCTTATGTGACCATTGAGTTAGTCTATACAAATAAGGAAGAATGAAAGCAAAGCCCCAGCATAGGGGTATATGGGAGTATAAATTCTTGAAATAAAAGCACTTCATGGTATATCGTTTGTTTTCAACTCTGATTTGTGTCGTACTTATTCCAGACAATGATTTTATATAGTTTGTGTATTGATTATTTTTAGTATTCACCATACTGGAAATTGATGCGTAGTATTTTCCTCTTTCATTTTTCCAACAGGATGAATTTTGTCACATCAGACTTCATTTTTATAACATGAATCCAAATCACATACCATCTGTCATGTGTTCTCTGCAAAAGCTGCCTGCAAACATAGATTTACTTTCAGAGAAACCTATATGATCAGAATCTCTCTTATTTACATAAGGTTCTGTTAAACGTCTGGTGTACCTACACCTTAGTATTAAGTAGCCTCAGGGTTGCCATCAGTGCCCGTATTTAGAATAAAGTAGCCTAGGCCGAGGTCTTTTCACTGGGGTCCTTATCAGTATGACTCTTTGCTGTAAGGCCTTTGTAAGTGTACCTTTGAGCTTAGCTTTAAGTGGTACATTTAAGCATACTTTTTTATTGTTTGTAAGCCTATGGAGTTATTTGATGGCGGCTGTTTTTTTTTCTTATTTTATGATGTTTTGAATTTTGTGCCTTAATTTATTTTGTACACACCCTAGCATTACAGACACGGAAATGATTGACTGATTGCTTGACTGACTGATCAATTGATTAATTGACTGATCAATTGATTAAATGATATTTTGACAACCAAATTGGAGATGAGCATTCTTCCTATTTTTTCTTTTTTTTTTTTAGCACAGTTTCTGTAATGATGCCATCTAATGCTCACTCCTTTCTGAATGTTTTTTTTTAACTTCTAGCAGTGTTAAAGGTCCCTCCCACCATAACTTTCCAATAAAGCAATTTGTTTGTATAGTGCCTGCTGCTAAAGGAGAAATGACGTTGGCATTAAAAACTTTTGAGTGATCCTTTATTTCAGACCAAACTATTGCATCAGCTGCATCAGTGAATATTCTTAGTCACATTTGGTCTGTTCCCATGGTAGCACTTTCAGCTTTAATCTACAGCTTTGGAATGGAATAATATGTTTCCTCCCACAAGGTCATCAAAGTCATTAGAGTAACTGAAAAAAGCAAAAGAAAATATCCATGTAATAGGATCAAAGCTAATAACATACAATTCCAGCTACAGGTCTTGGGGTTCATATGCCACATGTACACCTATAAGACATGCACTCATTTGTAGTTATTTATCACATGCAGAAAAAAAGGTAAACATGTGAACAAATAACAGACAGCTTACCTAATATGACCTGTAGGACTGCACACATTCTTAAACAGAATGGATCTCACATTTTGCAAATATTTTCAGTGAGGATGATGCTAATGTGTATATGCACAACACGGCACACATTCTTACTGCATTAACTTAAAATCTCTACAAGAAATAACACACATTATTCAACTGGATAATTAAAACATATAGAAAAATCATCTTAAATAGAGCAAAAATTGGGGTTACTTCTGACAACGAATATGAAAACATATCTCTCAGCCTCAACAAGAATGCTGTATAAATCCATAAATAATGTGTGTGCTGGGGGGGGGTTAAGCAAAGGCCAAAAATCAAAGACAAATTTTAAACATTGCTCTTAGACACTTGAAATGTTGTTAGAATAACAGGTTTTACATCAGCATGCATTTCCTGAAGGATATAATGTCTGAAACTCAAATGTTTGTCATAATTTAGTGACTGCAATCCTTAATGAATTGCCAGAAAACCACACATTTTCTGAGGAACAAACAACAGATATGAAGCAAAAATATGAACATTCTGAGAAATTCTGGATCATTGAGAGGAATGCATGATATTCTTAAACTGAATAGACATTTAAGCCATGTTTATGGGCAGATGTATATTTTTGAATATTACCTGAATGTTAACTTTAAGAGGAATGAATCATTTTTGCGTTTATTTACTTTTGCTCTCCTTACTGTGATCACCAAGCCCATGTTGACTACTGACCCCTTTATTCCTGCTGCTCCACATCATTTAGACCATAAGTGGCAGCCTTCACAGCCATTATTTAGAAGGCAGCTAAGAGGTCTTTCATATGCTCATCATATTGTACACCCGTTAGTCATCAGCAGATGCAGATTGCTATACCAGGTGCATGCTTCTACATAGCCACTGTAACAGACTAGATTTGATGCATATCTCGGGGCACTTGCATTCTTATTTCTAACTCTTCCAGTAAATAACTGCTGTCCAACTTACAGGTCTTGCTTCTGCTGTAGTACTATGACTAACCCACCCTTTCCTCAGTGTGGCCAAGCCAGCAATAGTCACACATTCCCACACCTCTACAGCCAGGTCCTCCAATATCTGGACTGATAGTGAGACCTGATTCATCTGGGTCATATTAGGGCTGTATCCCTTTATATTGTAGAGACATTTGCATTGATTCTGTTGTATTAACTGCATTAGCTTCATTTGAGTACTTTAATAAGATTTTTTTTTGTAGTTTTAAACAATATGACTTACAATTGCATCAGAGAATCAATGCTTCTAGGTAGATGTAGCAGTTAAGTCAACAAGTCAACAGACAAACAGCTTAATTAGATAATAACTCCACATTATATATCAATTTTATTTGTATCATTTTGAGATATAGGTTTATACACATACATATATATACACACACACACACACACACACACACACATATATATATATATATATGTATGCGTGTGTGTGTGTGTGTGTGTGTATATATATATATATATATATATATATATATATATATATATATATATATATATATATATAGATAGATAGATATAGATATATAGCTTAAATGCCTCTTGTTTAACATCTATTTACTTGGTGAGATCAGGAGATGGTACTTTATGTTAAACATATGGATAGCAATGGTCAAAATGCCATAGTACATTTTGTTGAGAGGTGAGTGGGGTTTGGAGGGAGTGAAAGTGTTTGTGACTGTGCTGTTAGGTAAGTGGATGGGTTTTGTACGTTCATGTTCGAGTGTGTGTATTTTAGGGTTAGAGCTGAGGTCTGATAAGGGAATTGGTATAGTGTTTGTAATATGTGTTTGCATGTAAGAGTGTGGCAGTGTTATGGGAAGTGTTTTTCTGTTTAAGGTAAAGGATAGGGTTATGGTTGAGTGAAGAGACAGGATTAGGGTTAATACCTATTACTAAGATGGTATAGGTGGGGCTGAGACCTTGGTTTAATCCATTCATTTATCCATCTATCCAAGTTCTCAAAATCTTTACTCTAATGTAGCTGCTGAGAGGGAAGTTCAAACTGCTAAAAAGGCGAAAGATAATCTGTTCCTCACAGAGCTCACATACGTCACTATGCTACTCCACACTGTGCCACATGAGTAAACCCTGGAAGATAAGTAAGGACTAATATACTGATGCTTTAATCCAAATTTGAACCAAAAGCTATTCCATTTGAAATTTTTATGAAGAATGACTTAAGAGTCAAAGACACCTATAAGCAATTTTACAATAAAGGATCTTCCACTCAACCTCTGCCTCTCCTTTATCCAGGCCACTCAGTGAACCTTATGTTGGCGAGAGAAAAAAGTAGTAAATAGCAGCTGCTGTAATATAAAAAATGATGACTGAAGGTCCTATGTGGTGCAAACCCAAGATGCTACCACAGTTAGATGAAACCAGAGACATATAGGCCATTTTTGAAGAGTCATCAGGTGGAATTTAAATTGCTGAGAACCATTTCAGATGTTTGAACCAAGGATGATGAAGGCCTTAGCTAATCAGAGTAGTCTTATTTTTCTGCAGCCCCCTATCCAAGGTGAAGGTCAACATTCCAAATCTGAAATGTGTTCTAACACTCTGAGTACCGTTGATCCAAGTACCTGTCTACCCAAGTCTACCCATACTAAAGTAGACTGAGGCCTACTAAACAAATATGTACTCATTTTAATCATTTATCAACCTATTTTTAATTCAGAAGGTTCCATTTCTGTCCACATTATTCAAAATGGTCATGAAATTCACCCCCCCCCCGAAGTATTGAAAATGTAAACAGGTCCTGTGAACAGATAAGTGAATGATTTCTTTAATCTTGTACTAAAATGTCATTGCATTGTTGAAAGTATTAACATCCACCTCAAAAGCTGCTATTTTATAAATGATTTTTGTCTAGTGTTTGTAACATATTTCAAATCACCTTTGCTGTCCAATACCTTTTGTATTCCAGAATATTAAATATGTGCATCTGCTATGCATCACAATCTAGTACCATAGTTTTAGTAAGAGTTCTGACGTTCTCTCCCTCATTGGTGGGGAGAGGTGATTACAAAACATATACATGCTGCTCCATGCTTGTATATTCCGTGCATATGTTCCTTTAATCAGGCAGGTATCCTATCCCAAGGTGTTTAGAGTCTGGTTTGCCAGTTAGAATTCTGTTTCTGTAAGAGATGAAGCTGTTAACATTGTTCTTGCTGTGCTGCCTTTATGTCTACCATTAAAGTTGCTGTTTTATTTGAAATGTTGGTGTTTTGTGAAATTACTTTAATAACAACAGCTGTGTGACCTTAGGTTCTGGTCATGGCACTTGCTATGGAAAAAATAATGGCTGAATTAAATGCTAGACAATACTATGTAATTTTCTTTTGTTGCAGGGTGAGTGCAATTGTAATCCAACCTGACATAAAATCACTGTCTTAGATTGAGTGCTTTTCTAAAAGTCACAGTTTTATCTCAACCACAATCCCAGTAATGCTAAGAAATATTTAAGCACACTACAGCAACGATAATACAGAAACAATTTAGCCATTTATAATGCTTTTGTAATAGTGTAGTCAGCAATCTAAAGACTATTTTCACATTCTTAATATGCCAGTTTTATCAAAACAATCCCTTCTTAACATTAAATAAAAAAGCCCATCCAATACACTTCATTTCAAATGTCAATATTCTATATTTTATGTAAACAAGCTAAGGATTCCCTACTAATTAACATGTTGGTGAAACAGTTGTTGGTGATTATTTCATCCATTGACTACATTTTTCCCCACACAGGGAATTGATCTCTATATATTCCAGTGCAAACAAAAGATTTGAAAGTACACAAATATGTTTTAGTGGACTGCACATACAGAGCATTTCCTTTTGCTATCTATCTATCTATATATATATATATATATATATATATATATATATATATATATATATATGCCTCCCTTAAAAATCTATTATGATGTATCATACTGTTTAATTATTGATGCTTGCAGATAATCAGAGGTTAACAATATAGCAGTAAATCAGATAATACTTCACTGCATGGTATTCATCCAGGATACTAATTAAAAATGTGAAAGCCTTTTGTCGATGTGAGGTATTGCCAGCTATGTCAGGAGAAGAAGTGCAGTGGATGTGTAACATATGCCAGCACAGCTAGCTGGAGTTTTGTAAAGAATTATATGTCATTCATATATCAAACTGATTTGTACAGATGCCTGTGTTGAAAAATGTATTTGTAAAGCTGTTTGTGTTAAAAATGTACCAAGAGTGTGCCCTGCTGGAGAGAAAAAGAAATGCTCATGCATTATTGTAACTGTTTAATGTATATGTTTTAACAGAGGATAATGGAAGAAAAGAGGTTAATCTCAAGCATTGAAAATAGTTTGAAATTAAATTACCTGGCTTAGGCCATAAAGATTGTATCTTACAGTTCCCAATGCAGCCAGAGACAAAAAACTGTAATATGAAGCTTCCTGCATTGTTTTTGGGGTGAAATAATTGCTACTCTGGATGGGTGGAGTTTGAAATAGTTTTATGACTTCCAGGAGCTGCAGCAGATCTTATCAAGGCTCTGTGTGTGTGTGTGTGTGTGTGTGTGTGTGTGTGTGTGTGTGTGTGTGTGTGTGTGTGTGCGCACGGGTGTGTGTGTGTGCGCGCGTGCACGTGTGTGTGTGTATTATTGACATATATGTGCTAAATCCTGACAGCTTCTCACCAAGTGGGAAACATGGGAACCAGATGTCAGATGACCAAATGTATACGATGCCATTCTGTAATCCATCACTAAAAATATTTTAATACTAGGTGAGACCGAATTCTCAGAGCACTCTGTTTTTGTAACCTGACAAATAAGAATCTCTCACCTACCTTGTCTTGCCTTGCTCTAGTAAGTAACAAAGGAATAATAATCCTTTAGATCAGTCAGGAAAATATAGTGAGATTACTTAAGTATTGTTTTTTCTGTAACTGTGTGAACCTGTCGACCTGTATTATCTTTAATATTTCCTGTGATTGAAACTCTGGTGTTTATTGTAAATAAATATTTAGTATTTTCATGAGAGCATACATATATCTATTGGTGACACTGGCCACCCCTGAAATCCTGGCTGTTTGTTCAAAATGACCATTTATTAATTTCACTCAGTATAACTGGGTACCCTTGCAAGAGTCTTAGAGTAGCTGACTTTGGAGTGTCCGGTGGAGGTGTAACTACCTTATAGTCTGGCCAGAATAGGACATAACTAGTAAATCTGTGCCAGTCTTTCCCAGCTGTGAGTCTGTGTGTGTGTGTGTGTGTGTGTGTGTGTGTGTGTGTGTGTGTGTGTGTGTGTGTGTGTGTGTGTGTGTGTGTGTGTGTGTGTGTGTGTGTGTGTGTGTGTGTGTGTGTGTGTGTGTGTGTGTGTGTGTGTGTGTGTGTGTGTGTGTGTGTGTGTGTGTGTAAAAATCAAATCTCAAAGATTATGTGTGTCAGCTGTGTAGAGCAGGGGCATAAAACACTGGTTCCATGGAGAGAGTGCTGGAGAACTTGGCTTGGACCCTTGGCTGAGGACTCAACCCTACACCTGTACCAGTGGAGAGTCTTATTGGGGATCTGGAGATAGACAGATAGAGAGAGAGAGAGAGAGAGAGAGAGAGATAGAGAGAGAGAGGACCCAGCCCCCGGACTGAATGTCTTCCCAATGTGCTCTTAAGGGAAACTGTGCTTGAAGTAGAGAGTTGCATCTGGAAATACTGGGTGTATCCATTTTTGTTCCAAGTGAACGTCCCTCTCCAGTGCCAGTGGTGAGAACTCAGACTCCTTGATTACTAGCCCACAGAGGGGATGTCACAGGCCTGCATTGCTTTCACTTATGGAAACTTATGTTTGTTAAATTTGCTCTTTTTTCACGGAACTATGAAGTATGATCACTTCATACTTTAGTATTTAAAGAAATTATAAATCTCAATAAATATGTCTTGTTGAAACACATTTATCAGTAGATCTCTGGGACTGCTGGTAGCAGCATCTCTCCTACAACAGTGACAAATTAGTTTTTCTCAAAGTTACAGGGGCAGCAGTTGTTTATAAGGCAGACAGGAGCAGAGGACTGAAATCTGGAAATTATAATTGGGTGTCACAGTTGCCCAGCAGCTCATATTTCTGCCTCAAAACTCTACATCTGAGGATTTCATCCTGACATCCACTCACTTTTCTGTGGCATGTGCTTGCCCTCCTTGTAGCTGTATAAGTTTCTTCTGATAGCTCGGTCACAATCCATCTAGAAAATGTACCAGTTGGTTGAATAATTTAAATTATCCCTGAGCATTGCATTTATCCTTATACCTCTGACCCAGATTGTGACAATAGAAAGCCTTTAAACATCATTTCAGGTACCCTACTAACAAATTGTTAAATAGATTATTTTCTACACTTCTAACAGACAGCAAAATGGTATAAGTTCCAAATGAGTGCATATATCTTCCTACATGTCTAAAGCAGATCTTAGGTGATTGCAGTGTTTTCACCTTAGATTATCTGAGTCTCAGTCACTATCCTAAATCTCCAGCAAAAACAATGGGCACTGACCACTTCTCTTTGCCTTAATTTAAGCTTCAGCAGCCTTGGCCTGTGCCATGATGTGCTTTCCTGATATCTCAGATGAAGTTCTATTTTCACTCACTAATAAGTCATTCCTCCCAGTTACAGTTTGCCCTTGATCTCTCAGTATTGCACAACTGAGCAAAAATAGATCTCCTTTTTCTGCAGTGCACCATATGCAAAACAATTGTATCTGTTTAATTGGAAAAATATCAATATCTATAAAAACATATTTAAAACATTTTTATGTATGTTCAGACTATGTTTGCCATAGCCATTTCAAAACAATTTATGCTGTAGCACACATTTTTCATTTGCATATTTAAGAATCCCATCCACTGTATGCAACTATTGAAAGGATCATTCTAAGTCATATCTGTTCATAGGTTGATAGGTTGGTACTAGGCTATCGGGGGTCTATATTATAAGCATAAAAAGACTAAACCACGAACACTCACATGAGTGAAAATTCCGGGAATCGAAAGTGTGATTGTGGGGTCATGTTACAGTGAGGAGTGGGATATTTGCCCTTTCCTCACTGTAGTGCGACCTTGGAGTTAGAATATATAGTTAGTGGGGGGTGGGGGGCACAGCCCCCCACAATAGCAAGTTTGATTACCAGCATTTTTGCTCATATGAGCGTTCATGGTTTAGTCTTTTCATGCTTATAATATAGACCCGGATATTGGCCCTAGGGCCTATACAAACCTAGCCATAACAATTCCCTGGCTATTTCTTCCCACAGTATTTACTTCCCTGGACCCCTGTCTAGCAGAGTTACTGACGTGATCCCCAGGGTGAATTTCCTGTCTCCCATCCAATCATCAATGTTCCTTTTAAAGAGGGCCAGAGTCGCTCTGCTTGACATGTATGGGCAGTCTGTTCCAGAGTCTGGGGAGTCACTGGGTCAGGAACCCATCCCTCCAGCATGTTTTGTTCATTGTGATGACAAGGTTTAGATCCCTGGAGCATGTGGCTCTGAGGGATTGGGATTTCTTTAAGTGTAGCATGTCCAACAGCTCTGGATTTGACATGGCCTTGTATGTTAAGCAGACATCTCCTCTGAGTAGACGATATGCGACAGAGTATAGCTGGAGTTTTTTAGATGGTCAGCATAGGGCATCTGCTTTAGGCCTGTGATTCGTTTAGTGAGGTATTTCTGTGGCCTTTCCAGTTGTTGCAGATGTCTTGAGAGGTACATGCCAAACGGGGTGTTGTATTCTATAATGGGTCTAATGAGGGATGAGTACAGTGGGACAATGACCTCCTTTTTTCTGGATGAAAAGCCCTTAGTGATGAGGTTTGCCACATAGAAGGATTTCCTGACTGTTGTGGTGATGTGGTTATTGAAGGTGAGACCACTGTCCACCTGTGTCCCTAAGTCTGTTATCACACTTTTGGTGTTTAGTGTACTTTCACCTATGTGGTAATTCATGGGTACATGTTTTTTCCCAAAGGGGATAACGATACATTTCTTGGCATTGAGCGTGAGCCCATGGCTCTGGCACCAAGCATCTGTTTCTGTAAGGCCCGTTTGTAGAATATCCACATCATTTGTGGATTCAGTAATGGCTCCCTGTTTGCAGTCATCTGCAAACTTTGTTAGCTAGAGTCCCTTAGTGTTGGCCTGTACTTCAGAGAAGTAGATGCCAAACAAGAGCGGTCCCAGGACTGAACCCTGACGTACTCCACTTGTCACTTGTCTGGAGCTGGATTTGGAGTTGGCTACTTTTACAGTGTGGTTTCTGTCAGTAAGCCAGTTGGCAACCCATCGAGTGATGTAGGGATTAATGCCCAACTTAGTAATTGTATCTATGTTAATTCAATTGCCATATTTGTAATGAAATAGTAGCAGTATATCATAGGTTCATACGTTCATAGGATGATACTAGGCTATTGGCCCAGAGGCCCTTATAAACCTAGCCAAGAGTTTTGCCCATGTTCCCACAAAGTCAGCACCTGTTTCCCCTGTCCATCTGGGACACAGTTGGGATCCCGGGGTGTATTTTCTGTTTCACATATGTCCATTCAGGTATAGAGAGGTACTATACTTGACATGGAGAGGTATTCTATTCCATAGATGTGGGAGTCTTTGGGATAGAAATCTATCCCACCAACAAGATCTATTATGTCACAGACCAGGTTGAGGCCTTGCATGCTGGTTGCACGAGTGGAGTTTGACTTATGGATATGCAGCACTCCATCACTCCATCAAGCCTAGGTCTGAGATGGCCTTGTATGGCAGACACAGGTCACCTCTGAGCAGTCTGTATGAGACTGAGTAGGGGGACAGGGCTTTTAGCTTATCTGTATAGGACAGATGTCTGATACTCTGGATTTTCCTGTTCACAAACCTCTGTGGTCTCTCCAACTGCTGCATGTGCTTGGCAAGGTACATGCCGAAGGGGGCATTGTACTTGATAATGAGTCTGATAAGGGAGGAGTACAGGGATGTTATGACCGCCTTATTCCTGGATGAACTACCCTTACTTATGAGATGGGACATGTAGAAAGCCTTCCACACAATGGAGGCAACACGGTGGTCAAAAGTCAGGTTGCTATCAACCTGGGTGCCCAAGTCCCTCATGACTGATTGCGTGCTTAGTATGAAAATTAGTAGGACTCCATTTTCCCCAAAGGGGATAATGATGCATTTCTTGGCAATCATTCTGAGGCCATGCTTCTGGCACCAATCATTAGTTTGGGTAAGGCCCAGGAAAGATGTTCACATCACTAGGGGAATTTAAGACAGCAACCAGCTTGCAGTTATTTGTAAACTTGGTCAGCCACAGACCACTGGTTTTGGCTTGCACCTCCAAAAAGTATATCCCAAACAGTAGAGGCCCCAAGACTGATCCTTGGGGTACACCACTCGTTACGGGTCTACTACTAGGGGTGGCTTCCCCTATTTCGACTGAGTGGGTTCCAGCCATGAGCAAGTTAGCTACCCATTTGGTAAAATATGGGTTGATGCCTAGCTGAGAGAGTTTATCTATTATGCCCAAGTGGGGAATAGTGTCAATGGCTTTGGCTAGATCATGGTAGGTGGTGTGCACCATCTTCCCTTCATCCATGACTTTGGTGACTGTTTTGAAGATGTCGATCAAGTTTAACAAGTAACATCTTCATATCACTCTATTTATTTGCTTGAAACTAGTTACAAACTATAAAATTTAGCATTTTAATTCAGGAAATGTGAGTAGAGTAGATTAACAAAGCAAACACATATAGAAATGTTTACCAGAAAAACAAAATACAGAAAAATTAAATAAAAAATAATGGTACATTGAATAATGTGTTATACTCCAAGTAAGTCACTCACATTAAGCACAATCATGTAACTCCTTTGACCTTTGAAATGTGATGGAGTCACTCTTCTCAAAAACAGTCTTCCGAAAGAATTATGGACTGAGTGACTCATTTTACTAAAAGAGGATTTTTTTTTAATATAAATCCTCAGTTTTGCTGTCAAGTTCATGGCTGTGCATCTGCTAAGAGCCAAGGGTTTTGGTCTACATGGCTTTTAAGGCTTTCAATGAAATGTATTCTTTAGTCCATCATTACTTTCCCCTCATTCTGATGAGGAATGTCTGTACCTGGGCTCAGATGGAGCACTTTGCATTAACAGGAACTCAGTTACACTGGAAATATTCATTTTAAATTTCATAAGCAGTGTAATAAAATAATTACAAATGTTTCACAAACTGATGTTTAAATAATGACAATGCAAAAAAAGTTCATAGGGTTTACCTAGCTCATTGCTCGCAAGCCAAATGTCATAATGATGACTTTGCAAAAACTGTTAATACTTGTCTGTAGTGTTGTATAATCATTCAGTATTTCAATATTTAATTTAGCTGTTGCTAGATAGCAAATGCCGTTCTCATCACCCTGTAAAGGATGTAACTTTTGCTTTCTGATGCATACTTTGAGCTCGTTGGTTGTTAGGTAACTGTTCTGTATTTCACAGGAGTTTATACGCTCCAGCCTTTTATTATAGATGGGCATTAAGATTCAGATTATCACAGTATAAAAAGTATATTTGCATGAAATGAATGAATGACTAGGCAAACAAACAGTATATTTTGTATATCTGATGCATTAATTTTGAAAAATGATTTTTGAATAAAATCCATATTCTTATTCATTCTGTGCAATGTTTTAATATAAGTATAATCATCCAGCCATCCAATTTCTAAATCACATGGT